>NW_007245909.1:203539-203815 GCF_000164805.1 Carlito syrichta
TCTGCATAAAGAACATTTGTATACCTAACCCTGAATTGTACCCCACATCTTTAAAATAAACAATTTTTAATGCCAAATGGAAGTTGCTTGTGCAATCATCAGTACCATTATCCCATTAAATTCATCAAAATTAAACTAAGCTTGGGTCAACTTAGGCATTTCAGAAGACAATGCGGAGGAAAGGTCAGGCGCAAAACACAGAGACAGAGTATCAGGAGTTCTTTGAAGGAAGGAATCACATGTGCTATCCTGTGCCCCTTTTTCCTGGAATGCCTA
>NW_007245909.1:203835-237903 GCF_000164805.1 Carlito syrichta
CAGCCACTAGGTACCGCCAGAAGAAGAGGGCAGAGCAGGAGGCCCTCACTGGTGAGTGCAGAGAGCTGGAAAAGAAGAACGAGACTCTGAAAGAGAGGGCAGATTCCTTGGCCAAGGAGATCCAATACCTGAAAGATTTGATAGAAGAGGTCCGCAGGGCAAGGGGGAAGAAAAGGGTCCCCTAGTTACGGTAGTCAGGAGTATTGTGTGCTTGTACATAGGAGTTTTGCGCTGAAGCTTTGTGTTGTAATATTATTTTGTAGTGAAAAAAAAAAAAAAAAAAAACTAAGCTTGGGTCAACTTAGGCATTTCAGAAGACAATGCGGAGGAAAGGTCAGGCGCAAAACACAGAGACAGAGCATCAGGAGTTCTCTGAAGGAAGGAATCACATGTGCTATCCTGTGCCCCTTTTTCCTGGAATGCCTAACATGTGCAAAACCCACAATAACAAAGTTAAGTGAGGAAATGTCTGAATCAGTCCCATGGCTGGACTGAATCACTGGCATGTTGGACAGGTTCTTGGAAGCTCACCTAAAAGCTGAAGAGTCTAGAGGACATTGATATTTGTAGGGTGACTCAGGTGCTCTCATGATTATCCTTCATGGAACACGGTAATAGGAGTCTTTATCTCTTTGGGGTTGGGAATTAATTTTTTCCCCCCATGATATTTTTCTGTCTGGACAGCTTCATCTTTTGCCCTAGCCTACGCTCAGATTATTTAGATGAACTGGGAGACTGTTCAAGGTTTACTCTTTTCCAGGGTGTCTATATTTCCTCCGGCCGTGCAGGGGTTGATTTGGAAACGTATTCTTCCTCCATTCACCCTTATTTGGTATAGGATTAGTCTTTTTTTTTTTTTTTGAATGGCTGTTGTTGGATTCACTTTTGACCACAAAACTAAGAATGAGGATCACAGCAATGTTCTCAGTGCTGACCCACAACCAATTGAAAGATGAAGTATATTCGCTCCTTTGTTCGATATTCAAGGAAATGGAATCTCCTTTAAATGGAGCCTAATTTAAAATGATTTTTCAAAAAATAATAAACTGAATTCTAGTCAGTTGAAAACTCTGAAGGAAAGGATGTTTATTTTGTTTTTAAACAAGTAATGCAGGAAAATAGATTTTAAGTAGATTCAGACAAAATGCGTAATAATAGCAAAGTATATCCATATTACAAAAAATTCATAAGCAATTTCAGCCTGAAAATTATCTTTGTAGATATCCTAATTTCTCAGTTTTATAACCAGCAATTGACTAGACTCAAAACTCCACTAAGTGGATTTTTAGCGGCGTGCCCCACTGTTAGAAAATCCAGATTAAAACAGAATATTTAAGAACTCTTTCATGACAGATGGAGCCAGTTGTTCTTCCAATATTATAATGGTCAAAACAGCAAACAGATGAGCATCCTTTTATCTTGTGCCACTTTTCCCTCTTGTACCTCCTTTTAGTACTATATACATTTAATGTGAAGGTATGACTAACACTAAGCATGGGAAGGAACAATGAAAACTTTTTACTTTTTTTGGTGTCTTGATATTATTGCTCAAGAGTGCTAACGGAGAAATATTTTTAG
This sequence comes from Carlito syrichta, assembly GCF_000164805.1. Classification (NCBI taxonomy): domain Eukaryota; kingdom Metazoa; phylum Chordata; class Mammalia; order Primates; family Tarsiidae; genus Carlito; species Carlito syrichta. Next base: position 205,414 of record NW_007245909.1, read on the forward strand.
ATGCCCATTTCCACAAATTACATTTTGTTCCCTTATGAAAGTAAAGGACCCAGATGGCATCAACAAGATGGCATCAACAAGATGGCAGACGAAGAGGTCCTAGTGCTCAATTCCCCCAACCAAAACAAAAGATAACCAACTATGTACCTATTAAAATAGCTCTGGAAGAACTCTGGAATACAACTAAGAAGCAGCAGAAACCCTGTGGAACACAAAAGCCAAAAACGGCTGCAGAGAAAAGCACAGGAAACATGTTCCCCAGTGCCAAAGAGGGATGTCCCCTGAGAGAATATCCTCCCATGGAGAAACAGAGAGCAGGAGGACCAAAGTAGCCCTTGTTACCACCACAAACAGCTGAGCCTTTGCCACTGAGGACCCCTGCACCTCCCTCAGAGTAGCAGCCACCACTGCATTCCCCTCCCCAGGACAAAACTGATACGTTCATCCCCGGGGCAAGAACTGCGGCTGTCTGGTGCCCCGCACCCCAAGGACCTGCTCCACCATCTCTAGGATCCACTTTGCTGCCGAGCTCCACTCCTGGGATCTCAGCCACGCCATCCCTGGGGCCTGAGGTGCCACCGTGCCCCATTCTCCAGGACCCAGGTCACGGCGGAACCCTGCCTTCCGGATCTGACCCACTGCAACAGAACCCAGAGACACAGACCCCGCCTCCGTCGGCAATCAGCACATGCCTGTTCCTTGGAAACCAGTGCTGCCACTGTAGGTAGTGTGCTGTACCCCAGGACCTAGGCCTCACGGTGGTTCCACCCACCAGAACCCAGGACCCCAGCTCTACTGCCGCTTTGAGCGCCTGTGTCCCAGATCTCAGTACTGCTGTGGCTGCCTGTGTGACTGCATGCCAGACCAGGTGCCAAGAAGACATCCCTGGGCTGACTTCTACCTTGCAAGAAAAAAGAGTAAGAGGACCCAGGAGCCCTGCCACCGAAGTCTCCGGCAACTGCCAACGCAGATACCTGCAGCCTAAGCAACCGAAGAACTGCACTGTCTTCACTGATGCTGACTGCTGCCGATGAAGCAGCATGGAGTGGCACCACCGCAGCTTCCCCAGAACTGAAGCCACCACATTCCACACAGCCAAGACCCTTGCACCCATCTTCAGGTGAAGGTCTTGATCCACGGGAACCCGTCTAGAAAGCCTGCAAGAGCCTGGTGTAGTGGCTCACACCTGTAATCCCAGTACTTTGGGAGGCTGAGGCAGGCGGATTGCTTGAGCCCAGGAGTTCAAGACCAACCTGGGCAACACAGCAAAACTTTATCTCCATAGAAACAACAACAAAAAACAGGTGGGTGTGGTGGTGGGCACCTGTAGTCCCAGCTACTTGGGATGCTGAGGCGGAAAGACTGCCTGAGTCTAGGAGGTCAAGACTGTCAAGAGCTGTGATCATCATGATCCTGCCGCTGAAGTCCAGCCAGAGTAAGGGTCTGACTAAAAAAAGAAAACAAAGGTCTGAAAGAGGTAACTGCTCCCTCAAATATGCAGACATCAATGCAGGGCCACAAGAAATATTTTTAAATAAGGAAGTGTAACACCACCAAAAGAATGCAATAATTTTCACTGACTTCAAAAAATGAAGATCTATGAATTGCCTGGGAAGGAAGCTAAGCGAGATACAAAGAACACAGGCAACTTAAATAAATAAATCAGGAAAATAATACATAAACAAAACTAGAAGTTCAACAAAAAGACATTCCCTAAAAAAGAATAAAACATTGTGGAGCTGAAGAATACAATAAATAAAATTTTTTAAATGTAATAGCTTCAACAGAAAACTCAATCAAGCAAAAGAATCTGTGAACTTTGAAGACTGATCACTTCAAATAATAGTCAGATAAAAAGAAAGAATGAAAAATGGTGAAGAAAGTCTATAGGTCTTAAAGACACCATTAGCCAGACCAATATTTGTAATGGGGATAGTGGAAGAAGGGAAGGGGACCAAAAATTTATTTTAAAAAATAATGTCAGAACTAGGTCAAGGTATGGTGTCTCACATCTGTAATCCCAGCACTTTCACAGGCAAAGGTGAGAGGATTGCCTGAGCCCTGGGGTTCGAGACCAGCCTGGCCAACTTGGCAAGACCTCATCTCTACAAGAAATCATAAAAATTAGCCCGTCATGGTAGCACATGCCTGTGGTTCCAGCTACTTGGAAAGCTGAGGTGGAAGGATAGCCTGAGCCTTGTAGGTCAAGATTGCGGTGGCCATGAGCGTGCCACTGCATTCCAGCCTGGGTGACAGAGTAAGATTCCAACTTTTAAAAATAAATTAAATTAAATTTGAAAATAAAAATATTAGAACTTAACAAATTATGTAAAGTTTCAAAATATAAATACAAAAATCAATTGTTTTTATGCACTAACTAACAAACCATCTGAAAGAGAATTTAAGAAAAAAATTCCTATTTACAATAGCATCAAAAAGAATACACTACTTAGGAATAAATATAACCAAGAATGAAAGATCTGTACACTAGAATCTATAAAACACTTATCAAAAAAAACTTGAAGACACCAAAAAAAGGAAAAATATCTTATGGTCATAAACTGGAAGGATTAATATTGTTTAAAATGTCCTTATTACCCAAAGCAATCTACAGATTCAATGCAATCCCCATCAAAAACTGAATTTCCACTTGCATAAAGAATGAAACTGGACTCTTATCTCACATTGTACACAAAAATCTATCCAAAATGGATTAAAGACTTAAACGTAAAACATGAAACCATAAAAATCATAAAAGAAAACACAGAAGCTCCTTGACACTGGCCTTGGCAATGATTTTTTGGATATAATACCAAAAGCACAAGCAATAAAAGCAAAAATTTTAAAAAAGCAAAACTACATCAAACTAAAATGTTTCTGCACAGCAAAGAACGCAATCAACAGAATGAAAAAGTAACCTATATAATGGGAAAAAATATTTGCAAACCATGTATGATAGAAGGCTAATATCCAAAATCTGTAATGAATTCATACAACTCAGTAGCAAAAGAACAAACGATCTGCTCAAAATATGGGAAATGACCTGAATAGACCTTTATCCAAAACACATAAAAAGGGCCAACAAATATGTGAAAAGGCACTTAATGTCACTAGTCAGGGAAATGCAAATGAAAACCACAATAAAAATCACCTCACACTTGTTAGAATGCCTGTTACCAAAAAAAAAAAAAAAAAATCAAAAGGGATCAAAATCACCTCACACTTGTTAGAATGCCTGTTACCAAAAAAAAAAAAACAAAAATCAAAAGGGATCCCCTCAGGTCCCCTCCCACTGTGGGAGTTTTTCTGTCCCCTCAATAAATTCTGCTTTCTCAACAATAAACAAAATCAAAAGATAACAAGTATTGACGAGGATGCAGAGAAAAATGGAAACTTTGTATACTGTTGGTGGGATGTCAATTGCTACAGCCATGATGGAAAACAGTTTGAGATTCCTCAAAAAACTAAAAATACAACTACTATGCTGTCCAACAATCCTTCTTCTGGGTAGATATCCAAAAGAGTGAAATCAGTATCTCAAAGACATATCTGCATATCCATGTTTGACTCAGCATTAATCATACTAGCTGAGATATGAAAACCATTTAAATGTCTATTGACAGACAAACGGATAAAGAAAATGGGGTGTCTGTGACATAACTGTCATTTGTGACAACATGGATATACTTAGAGGACATTTTGCTAACTGAAGTAAGCCAGATGCAGAAAAACAAATACCACGGGATCTCACTTATATAGAGACTGTATAAAAGTCAAACTCAGAGAGCAGAACACTGATCACCAGGTGCTAGGGGGCTGGGAGAATAGGAGGAAAGTTGGTAAAAGAGTACAAACTCTAAGTTATAAGATTAATAAGTTCTGGAGATCTAACGTACAGCAATGGTGAGTATAGTTAATGCATTACATGAAAGTTGTTGCTCTGGGCCTGTCTTTAAAATTGACTGTGTAGCCGGGCTCGGTGGCTCAGCCTGTAATCCCGTGCCTTTGGGAGGCTGAGGCGAGTAGATTGCCTGAGCCCGCGGGTTCGAGACCCACCTGGGCAAGCGAGACCCCATCTCTACAATAAATCAAAAAATCAGCCGGGCGTGGTAACGCGCGCCTATAATTCTGGCTACTCGGAAGGCTGAGGCGGAAGGATCGCCGGAGCCCAGCAGGTCGAGGCTGCGGGGGCCGGGAGCGGCCACTGCACTCCAGTCTGAGCGACAGAGTGAGACTCCAACTCAAAAAAAAAAAAAAAAAAATTGACTGTGTAACGCTCCCATCTAGTGGTTAGTGCAGTTCTAACACGACGACTCAAAATTACTGCTCTTTCCAAAACAAACAATGGTCAGTTACCATTTAAACAATTATAAAAGCATAACTCATAAAAAGACCACAATAACTAAAACATATGACTGTTCTAATATCACTAATAAAATGTTTTGCAATGCATTTATCTTTGCATGTTTTGTGTTCTTGAGTATTCTAAATGATCCCGTTTAATCAAGCTTATCTCAGGTGGGACTGAAAAGAAACAATTCATGCTGAAGTGTAAAGGGACTGGTAATCTCCACATCACTCTTCCCTCAAGTTTCATTATTTTTTTCATAACGTTTTTTTCCAGGTTGTGCTTCCTTTATTTCAGAAAGTGCAAGTCTTTTTATTCTTCCCATCCCAGATGAGACGCCACCCATTTCCATTTCACCTCCTTGACCCACATTCCCACTGACTCCCTTCTCACTCTTCACTTTCTTGCCTCACCCTTGAGGACTGTGTTGGCCTCTTCATAACAAGGCCCAGTCCACTTCAAAGAGGAGCGTGCTGCCGCCCAGGCAGGCCCAGCCTCCCTGCACACCTAGGACTGTCCAGTGTCTGAAGGGGTATCAGAATGCAACAGCCAGGTCTGAGGAGAGGCGACAGGAGGTTCCCCAGCTCATCCAACAAAGGCTGGCCCAAACAGCCGCTGCCTCCGGCCCTCGGTCACCCAGCGGTGGAATCACACAGATGCCTGGGTGAGACGCCACATACAGCAATGATGCAAACCCGCACACGTCAACGACATGGAGGGAAAAAACGCAGCATCACCCTGCTTTACCAACGTAAAAGAACAATTCCTTGAAATCTGTAGTGCTCAGGAAGCACAATTATGCCATCACGGATATTTTAAATAGTCCAGATTAGTTTTGCTAACGGTAAAGACGGATAAAGAGTGTACTTTGCTCATGGCTGCTCAGTCTTCACTGCTAGATCTGTGTGCAACGTAGTTGTCTTTTTCATATTTAGAGACAGAGAGACATCTTCAGTAGGCTGGTGGTGCAAGGGGCCAAAGAGACAAAGATATGAGCTACAACCAAGAAAATAATACATAACAGTAGAGTTCGAAAGTAGCACAGTACTCTTGACCAAGATGTAAAATCAAGTTGTTGGAACCAAAACGATAACAGTCCACAGTGGCTGTGGCCTCAGACAGGGTGTATCCTAGCATTACAAATGCTGATGTGTGCAATTCTTACAGTGGATGCAGTCAGTGTCAGAGCCACTGAAGAGATGTTCAGTAGCTCAGGCCACACAGCAGAGCTACATATGAATTCTAGGGTGGGAGATTTCTAGTCCCATCATCAAGGCAGACCGGGAAAACACATAAAATGAAAAACGGACCGGGCGTGGTGCCTCATGCCTGTAATCCCAGCACTTTGAGAGGCCAGGAGTCTAAGACCAGCCTGGGCAACATACCGAGACCCTGTCTCTACACACACACACACACACACACACACACACACTAGCCAGGTGTGATGGATGACTGTAGTCCCAGGCTTGCCCCTAAGTCCATCTGTTCTACATCTTATTTCTACAAGCTCACTCAAACCAGAGCGAATACAACTTCCGCTGCTCCTGGCTTTCAACCAAGTGCTCATCCCATGTGTGAGTGTACTTCAAGAACCTCCCTGCAGCCCTTCCAGGGTAGACAGGATGCAGAGAACAAACCACTCAGGCTTGACAGTGTGGTGGCGCACACCTGTAGTCCCAGCCACTCCAAGGGCTGAAGTGGCAGGATCATTTGAGCCCAGTAATTCAAGGCTGTAATGAATCATGATCGCACTACTGTACTCCAGCCTGGGCAACAGAGTAAGACCAGGTCTCTGAAAAATTTAAAACAAAATTTAAACCACTCAGCTTCATGGGGCAGGGCAGACTACTCTGAACTTAATTTAGCAGAGACAACATGAGAATGAAAACAGACTGACTGTTCTTGGCAGGAAGCATCTTCAGAGACATAATTTGACAGGAGTTTCTGCTTTGCAACTAAGAAAAGGAAAAAACTAAACCTGACAGGGTCGAGGGCATTTCCCAGAAGACATGCCAGTGTACTTCAGAATATCAGAGTCCTGCATGGGGAACCCAAAGGCCCATTCAGAAAGCAGATTAAAGGTCAGAATGCTGGTCGATAGGTGAAAGTTACTGAAACAATGATAATGCAATAGAAAGACTTAACTTGGGTGGGATCAACAAATGAAGTGTTCAAGTATTTTCTGAGCACCTGTTGCTAGCCAGGCCCAGATCCACACACTGGGCACAATGTAGCTAAAGAAAGACAGAAATGCCTGCCCACCAGAGGCTACATTCCAGAGTGGAGAGCAGGTGATAAACAAGTAAAACGCACAGCAAGCTTGATAGTGATGATTGCTATGGAGAAACTCAGAGTAGGGAAGGGGGCAGGAAATAGAAACAGGCTATGGTGGGCACTAGATGACGGTGTTCAATAGGATTAAGGCATTGTGAAAAGTGCAAAAATGTGAAGGAAATGAACAAACACCCCCAAGGAGAAATCTGGGGGAAGGAGGATACTGTGAGAATGCAGAGGCAGAAGGCAGCCTGAGGGATCAGGAGGCGGCACGGGGCACGTGCAGTCTGGACCCATGTGAGGGGGCAGGAGGTGTTGAGCAAATCAGGGACAAGATCTGACGGATATTTTATCCAGATTTCTCTAGTTAATGCATGAAATTTTGTTTTTAATTTTTAAAAATTTGCTTGGAGTCTCACTCTGTCACCCAGGCTGAAGTGCAGTGGCATACTCACAGCCACCGCAGCCTCGACCTGCTGGGCTCAAGTGATCCTTCTGCCTCAGCCTTCCAAGTGACTGGAAATACAGGTGTGCACCACCACGCCCAGCTAATTTTTTTTTTTTTAATGGTAGTGACGAGGTCTCGTCATGTTGCCCAGGCTGGTCTTGAAGCCTGGGCTCAGACAATCCTCTCACCTCGGCCTCCCAAAGTGCTGGGATTACAGGCTTGAGCCACTGCACCCAAAAAATAAATTTTAAAAGATACAGAAGAACAGTTAAAAGTCACAAGCAGCCCCACTGCTACAGTAAAATACTATACAGCTGCTGAAATGAACTATGGCTATATGTATTGCCTTTCTCCAATGAATTACTTTTGCACCTTTGCCAAAAACCAGTTGGTGGCACTTGTCTGGGACAGTTTCTGGGTTCTCTACTCGGTTCCATTGATCTGTGTCTGCCTCTTCCCCAACACCACTTTGTCCACAGCTCACTGTACAGCTATACAGCAAGTCTTAAAATCAGGAAGTATGATGCCCCCAACTTCTTTTCAAAATTGTTTTAGTTTCCATTTTCCATATAAATTTTAGTGTCAGTTTTTCTATACTACAGAGATCATGTTGGGATTTTGGTAATGACATTAACTCTACAATCAGTTGGGAAATTAACATTTTACCATGTGTATACTATGACTTCTTTCACCAGGGTTTTATAGATTTCTGCAGACAGATTCTTACATGTTTTGTTAAATTGACATCTTATATTGGGGGAGCTATTGTACACGAAAGTTTAATTTAATTTTCCAGTTAGTATAAGCTAGTGTATAGAAATGTATTTTCTGCAGTAAATCCAAATGTCCTATGTTATTTAAGGTAATCACCGCACAATTTCAAACTTCATAGGGTTGTAAACTAGCTATTTCAAATATTTTACAAAGTAAAATGTATCATTCTGAACAAAGAGAAATAATTTTTAAAATTCAGAACAAAACACAAACCCCAACATTTGAAGGATGGGGTGCTAGCAGGGTGCAACATCTGCTGTGAGTCAAAGATGGTACAAGCTATACTCTCAGAACCACAGTACATGGGTTTGGGACTCAAGGGGCAGGAGTAGCTTCTTTCACCATCAATCCCACAACCATGAGTCATGCTGGTGGAAGGTGAGGGGCAATGCTGCCACAAGGTGACACAGCAATGCTTCCACTGCACTGGACGACGAGACTGCCACTTGGCCATTTTGGCCTCCTCATGCCACTGAGGCAAGGGGCAAATAAGGGCTTATTAGATTGGCTCGCCCGACTGATCGCAACTAACAAGGAGAAAATGCGTTGCTGCTACCAAGGGTTGGGAAAGGAAGGCTATGTCTGGAAACCAAGGGATTCTCTGAGATGCCACCTAGTACTCCCAGGTCAAACAAAAAGTCAAAGAACAAAAAAAGGCAGGGCCACTGAGGATTCAGATTTTTTAGAAACGGAGATCTGGGTCACGCAACCCGTGGAAAACCCCAGTGAGCTGAAGTCTCAGGAAGGGCCAAGAAAATGTGGCACGAGAGGAGGCCCAAGTTGAAAAACCCAAAACCCAAAACTCTTTCATGATACAGTCACTTGACCACTTAGTCACAGGAAAGAGGGCAGAGCAGCTGCACACATCGCCTTCCTTGCTGGTTTGTATTCATACAGAGTAAGTATTTTCTTTCCCCTTCTCCTTATTTTATGCAAGTTTTGTTGGAGGTTTACTTTACTTTTTTGTGAGAGAATTTTTAATTTCTGAGGGAGTAATCAACATGGTCCAGTGATGGATATGTGACTGCTAGGATTTCTTGTTTGGGGAAGAGGTAAGCATATCACGTCTACGTAAGACAGCTGCATCTCACCTAATGGAAAATGGCTGCACAGAAGCTCACACATGTGTAGCAGGTGCATCGATGGTGCCAGTGATGTGGTTCTTTTCTCTCAACTCTCACCTGCCCTCAGTATTCCCACTTCTGCTTTGCCAGAAGGCTCTGTGTCAGGTCTGCCATCAAAGGATGCTGGAGAGAGACTGCGGAGTGAAGAGGAGGAGGCTCTGACTCACTCCTTCCTGTCTGCTTCTCATTTCTCTCGGCTGGATTCCAGCAATGCTTCATCACCTCGACAGTGGCAGGTCCTCCTCACAGCCGCAGCTGAACTGAGTAAGTAGCTTTTCTAACACACACAAACACACTGTGCCAGCCCCAGCCATCACTCTCCCGTACCCTTTCTCTAAACCTAAAAATACCACCAACAGCCAGCAGGTGGCTCCTCTTCAGAAGTCTGACTCAATCACATGGAGACCCTTCCCTAAGATTTTAAGCTTCAATTATTCAAGTGTGTATCTTTTGTTCCCGCAGCCCTGGGGAAACTGCAATTGTTACTTTCGTGATACCTTAGAGGAGTAGTTCTTAAGCTGTGGTTCCAGGATCAGCACCATTAGTATCTCTTGGGAACTTGTTAGAAATGGAAGTTAATAGAATGAAGAAAAAAAAAACCACACATAATCAACTGTCTCAACTGCAGGAAAGAAAAGAAAAAGGCATTTGACAAAATCCAAAACTCTTGCATGATTAAAAAAAAACCACTCAATTAACTAGGAATAGAGGGGAACTTCTCACAACGTGATAAACGGCATCTATAAAAAAACCTACAATTAATACACTCATCGATGAAAAACCGAAAGCTTTCTCCCTAAGACCAGAACAAGAAAAGGATGGCTGCTTTTGTCACTGCTATACAACAATGTACTGGAAGTTCTAGTCAAAAACTTAAGCAAGAAAAATAAATAAAAGACATCCAAACTGAAATGGAAGAAGTAAAATGATCTCTATTTGCAGATGACATGATCTAATATATAGAAAGTCCTAAAGGATACACACACACACACACACACACACACACACACACACACACACACAAGAAACTACTGAACTGATAATTTCAACAATGTCATAGCTTATAAGATGAACAAATAAAAATCAGTTGTAGTTCTATATACTAGCAATGAATAATCTGAAAATGAAACCAAGAAAATAATTCAATTTACAATGTCATAAAAAAAAAGAAAAATACTAAGGAATAAATGTAAGCTAGGAGTAACAAGATTTGCACACTAAAAATTGCAAATCATTACTGAAAAAAAATTAAAGGCATAAAGAAATGGAAAGAGTCCAGGCTCAGGGGCTCATGCCTATAATCCCAGCACTTCAGGAGGCAAGGTGAGAGGATTGCCTGAGCCCACAGGTTTGAGACCAGCCTGGGCAACTTGGTGAGACCTCATCTCTATAATAAATCAAACAATTAGCTGGGCTTGGTGGCACATGCCTGTAGTTCCAACTACTTGGAAGGCTGAGGCAGAAGGATCGCCTGAGCCCAGCAGGTTGAGGCTATGGTGGCCATGAACATGCCACTGCACTCCAGCCTGGGCAACAGAGTAAGACTCTGCAAAAGAAAAGAAAAGAAATAGAAAGATATCTCATATTCATGGGTAGGAAGACTTAATACTCTTAAGATGACCACAATACCCAAAGCAATCTAAAGATTCAATACAATCCCTGTCAAAATCCCAGCTACTGGCTAGATGCAGCGAATCACACACACCTATAATCCCAGCACTTTAGGAAGCCAAAGTGGGAGGATCGCTTGGGGCGAGGAGCTTGAGACCAGCCTGAGCAAACACAGTGAGAGCCCCTCTCAACCCGGAGTCCTTGCTACTCAAAAGGTTGAAGCAGGAGGATCACATGAGCCCAGCAGTCCCAAGTTACAGTGAGTTATAACTGTGCCACTGCACTTCAGCCTGGGCAACAGAGTGAGACCTTGTCTCTTAAAAAAAAATCCCAATGTCTACTTTTTTTGGGGTACTCATAAACGAATGGGAAAGCCGAAACTAAAATTCATATGGAATCACAAGGGATACCAAATAGCCAAAACAATACTGGAAAAGAAAACACAGTTGGAAGACTCCTATTTCCCGGTTTCAAAACATACTATATAAAGTATAGTAATCAAAGTCATGTGGTGCTGGCATAAGGAAAGACATCCAGACCAACGGAATGGAATTAAAAGCCCAGAAACAAAGCCATATGCTTATGGTCATCTGTTTTTGACAAGGTGTTAAGACCATTCAATGCGTAAAGAATAATCTCTTCAACAAGTACACACATGCAAAAGAATGAAGCTGTATCCCTACCTGACACCATGTACAAAAATTAATTCAAGATGAGTCAAAGACCTATATGTAAGAGCTAAAACTATAAAACTATTAGAAGAAAACATAGGGGTGAATCTTCATAACCTTAGATTTAGTAATGCATTCTTAGGCATGACACCAAAAGCACAAGAAACAAAAGAAAAAATTGACAAACTGGATTTCATCAAAATTTAAAACTTTTGTGCACCAAAGGATACTATCAAGAAAGTGAGCAGACAACCCAATGAAAGAACATATTTGCAAATCATATACCTGATAAGACTCTAATATACAGAATATGTGAACAACTGTTCACAATGCAACAGAAAGACAAACATGCAAATTCAAAATGGGCAAAGGACTCGAATAGATTTCTCCAAAGAAAATATACAAATGGCAAACAAGCACATGAAAAGATGCTCAACATGATTAATCATTACAGAAATGCAAATCAAAACCACAATAAGAGATCATTTCAAACCCACAAGAATGGCAGTAAACAAAACAGGAAAAAATAAGTACTGGCAAGGATGTGGATAAACTGGCACCCTCCTACATTGCTGATGGGAATTGAAACCTGCAGCAAATGTGGAAAAGAGTTTGGTGGTTCCTAAACAGTTGATCACAGAGTTACCACATAACCCAGGAATCCTACTCCCAGGAATATACCTAGGATGAATTCAAAACATATGTTCACACAAAAACCTATATATAAATGTTCACAGCAGCAGTATTCACAATAGCCAAAAAGGGGAGAAAAACTCAAATGTCCATCATACAGTGGAATATTATTCAGCCTTAAATAGGAATAAAATCTTGAAAATGCCACAACATGGATGAACCTTTAAAATATGTTATGTAAGGAAACCAGACAAAAAAAGGTCATAGATTATGAGTCCATTCATATGAAATTATCAAAACAGACAAATTGTTCGAGACAGAAAGTAGATTACTGGTTGTCAGAGGACGGGAAAAGGAAGACTGAAAGTGAGGTGGGGTGATGGAAATTTTCAGCAACTACATAGTGCTCATGGTTGTATAACCTTGGGAATATATTAAGAACCACTGAATAGTACACTTTAGAATGGTTAAAATGGTAAATTTTATCAAACTTTTAAAAATCTATTAATTTAAAAAGTCATCAAATGACATTTGTCATGCTGGACTATTTGTTAAAATGGGCAAAGTAACTGCAATTGTGATAAGTAGTGGCAAAAAAGATGCCAAGAAAGCATTTTTTAAAATTGTGGTAAAATATACGTATCATAAAATTTACCATTTTAATTCATTATTAAGGGTACAGTTCAGTGACATTAAGTATATTCATACTATCACCATCACCATTCTAAAACTTTTCTCATCTTGCAAAATGAAACTGTAACTATTTAAAGTTGAATAGTCCATTGTGTGTGTGTGTGTGTGTGTGTGTGTGTGTGTGTGTGTGTGTGTGTGTGTGTGTACACAGAGGGAGCCAAAAAACAGTATATACATTTTAAGAAAGGATAAAACTGTATTAAAATTGTTATACTCAACATATACTGATAACAAAAGATGAATACAAGTTTGACTTCTGCAGTTTTAAGAGGTGTTCAAAGTGGTTACTATCAGAGCCCAGACACTCCTGATTATGGCGAACTATCAGGACTTGTTGCTGTGTGAGGCCTCTTGGATCTTCCCTTGTGCGCATCACACATGGTACCATGTGTCTGAAACGTATCACAAATGCGTGCAATTGTTAGGTATGTTGAAAGTTCTGTTGTATACTCACACCTCCATTGTCGTACTTCCACAGCATTCCTGAATTTCAGATAACACTTCAAAGTGGTCTCCTGCTCTTTGAACAACTGTGCTTCCATCATTTTCTTTGACTGTCCTGCCTGTTGCATGGTAAGGCTAGCATCTGTTTGAGTAACTCCATCTTTTGAGCAAACGTCAAACTACATACATTGCTACCATAATTCAATTTAACTTCAAAAATTAATATATAGATAATCTCTTTAAATGTGTATACTTTTTTTGGCCACCCCAGTATACACACACACCCCCATATTCTGTTTACCCATTCATCAATGGGTACTTCGGTTTTTTCCATCTCTTGGCTGTTATGAATAATGCTTATATGAGTATGGGTGCACAAATATCTGCTCGGTCCCTGCTTTATAAAAATGAAAATACACATTCAGTAGAAACCACACTTCAAATTGTGATATGAGTTTTCCGCTAGTCGATCGGTAAGATTCTTGTGAGGCTGGACAATGACAAATGAGCTGCAGCTACCAGTCAGTCATGAAATCAGGAAGATAAACAACGAGCACCGTACAGTGCTTGATGCTGAAGGTGCTGAAGTTCTAAAGGGATACTCCATGCATTTTCAGCTTGCAATATTTTCAGGAGGTAACCCCACTGTGAGTCAAGGAGCCTCTGTAGTTATGAAGTTTTTGAAGGGAGATTTTGAAGGAAGTTTGTTAAAAATAATTTTAAAAAAATACATACATCTCTTGCATTGGCTGAGGGATTAACAACTCAGTACAGCTGAAGGTCACCCAAGAGCAATAACACCATTTGCTTTAAAAAAACACAAAACACATAAAAGTATCCATTGCAAATTTATTATGCATTAGGAAGCTTAACCTAAAAACCAACAGCATAGTAAAAAGATATGTTATCTCTGTTCACAGCAGAACAGGTTTCAAAATATATTTTCTTTTAAATGTATTCAGTCAGTACACAATCCTTTATAAAAGTTGTATATATTTTTTCTGTCAATACCTTCATTACATTTATAAATACAAGATTTACACAGCACCCCATCAAAAAAATTAAAACCCCTTACAAATATCTACATATATTTCATACCTATAAAACGTTCAAAGGAGTGCTCTGTTAAAGGTAGGCCCTAGTTAATGGTCCATTTACTGGTGCAGCAAAATACATATAAATCTGTAAAGTTCTTTGTCCATAAAACATCTCAAAAAATTAGCAAGACACTTATTGTGAAACTGAGCTTCACAAAACCATAATATTTTAGAAAGGAATTTGATGTGTGTATTCCCATGAGACTCAGATAAACAGACTGAAATAAAGATGAACTGAAAATAAATGCATACTACAGAGCAGTTAAGGCAGGAGTGTGATGGATGGAAAAAATTGTTTGAATAGGACATGGGAGATACAGGAAGGAGCAAATAGAAATAATGTATTATGAGTCTGAACTTGGATATAAATTCCACTGGTATCCAGTTACTAACACTCATCCTCACTTAGGAGTTTTCAAATTATTAAAGATTCTCTTAGAAGCACCTTCCAATTTCTGTGTTGCCACCAGAATGCTTGAGGTGTTTTTGTCTCCTGTAAAATCACCTTGGATCCAACCAGGACACTAGTCCTGTGTTACAAGTTCTACAAGATTTAAACTTATAGGAAAAACTTCCTTCATCTAGTAAAGGTAATCACTGTTCAACATTATTAATTTCTAAAGATGTAGATATGTTGAATTTTATTCTAGCCAAGAATAGGAAGTAGAAGAAAATAAAAGGAAAGAGTAAAACTAGGTTTTCATTTGGCCTTTGAACAAAGGCAATCATAGATCCCTGATACTGAGTGACTCTTAAGCCTGGCCACTCGTCAACACCTAAGAGCTAATTCAGAGAAACAGGAAGGAAGAAAATGAGAAGAGATTCTTTACCTGAAATCTTGCTACTATAATACCGTACCTTTTGCTGAAAAGGGCATGAAAAGATTGCTGTCACTCTTACTCCAGAGTTATTACAGGAAAGTCATTCTTTCTACCAGAGATATGATTTTTTTCTATTTGAGTGTCACCTTGAGAGTCGCACATTATTTTTAGGAAAGTATTCCAACTCTTACCTTATTCTAATGTGCAAACAGGATGAAAAAGAATGGAAGAAAAAACCAGGAGGAGGAAGGGCTGAAGGATGAAGGTGAATTTATCAGACTGGGCCCTGAAGGATGCTGCTGGCATCTCCCATCCAGCACCATGAGGTTTCCACGTAGTGTGGCGCCCTCCGCTGCTCTCAGAGACGGCGTCTGCAGAATCTCCTTTCTGCTGAGTTTACAGTTCAGTGCATTGATTCCCAGGCTCCTCGAATGAAGAGAGCTCCCAAATGCTGCTGTCTTGCAACAGCGGCTCGATGTCCTCATCACTGAGCCGTTCTGGAGGGTTGGGCAGGTTGCCACTGCCGCTGTTGCTGTGTTTTTGAACTCCACTGGCTTTACTGTATTCGGGGATGAATAAGGCAACCAGAAAAGACATGAGAACTATACATGCCCCAAATAAAAACGGTGGGCCTGGGATGACGGCTCCCTGACGGATGTAAAAAATAAGTGGAGACAAAAGAATCTGATTAGTCTTCTTAACTCAGAATTAACACAGAAAGACCGCCCCAAACACATCACCAAAAAGTGAATTATTTTCTCATAAGCAAACATTTCATTCAATGTCAAGGCAAACTCTAATAGAGCTTGGCATTTGGAGTATAACAAGGGCAATAAATCAATGCTTTCTACACCACTTCTAAATAGCTTAATCAAACAAGTCTGTAAGCAACACTTGTTTATCAGTAATCCCATTCTATGACCTCATATTATGCACTTCTGTATATGAACATTCGATCCAGTTTTGTATAGAAATCTATACTAAATATCACTTAGAAGGAAGGAGGAAATACATTTCAAGTAAGTAGTAGAAAAAGCACTCCGTGCCAATTTTTAGCTAGGTTTTTTTTTAGTTGATTTCATATTTTATTTAGCCTTGGCTAGGGTAGAGAACAGTACAGAGATTGCATAGGTAAAAACAGAATCTGAGGTCAGGCACTGCAATCCCAGCACTTAGGGAGGTTGAGGTGAGAGGACTGCCTGGGCCCACGGGTTCGAGACCCGCCTGGGAAACTTGGCGAGACCTCATCTCTACAATAAATCAAAAAATTAGCCGGGCATGGTAGTGCACACCTGTAGTTCCAGCGACTTGGAAGGCTGAGGCGGAAGGATCGCCGGAGCCCAGCAGGTCAAAGCTGGGCTGGTGGCTGTAAGCATGCCACTGCACTCCAGCCTGGGCAGTGGAGTGAGACTCCAACTCAAAACAAAACAAAACAGAATCTGAATAAAATTAAGACAAATCGTTTACATAATATATTAAATCCCTAAAATGATCCATCCCTGACCGTAGGAAGCAAAAACATAATACTATTGTCAAAAACAATAGTAATAAGCAAGTAAGAATGCTCTCCAAATTCAAAGTCAGAAGATTTTTCTAGAATCAGACACAACTACTGCTATAAAACTAGACTTATCACCAATTACCTGTAGAGGAGTACTGTTAGAATTCAATTTTGGGCCCAACTCAGTCAGCTCGACGTGGAACATATAGAATATGAAGCCGTACAGGGCTGGCCCCAGGCCATTGCATAGTCCTCTTATTCCAGTTATGATCCCCTGGGCAACTCCTAAGTTGGAATACAGAGAAGGGAGCCAGTCTTCTTAGAAAAGCATCTCAAGATTTGGAACTGAACAGTACTTTCTTACAACCATGATACTGATTCCCCAAGAATGTGCAAAAGGCATGCTAATGAAAGTACATAGAAGTCTTCAGCCATTATATTTTCATTCATTGCACTAACTTTTTTTTTGTTTTACTATGTCATTTAACGTCCCCATTCTCTGTCCTAAGACCTATAAGGAAACGAAATGACAATGATATTTCAAAATTGTTTTGGGGTTATAATTCCCCTCATCAGCTGGATCTGTTGAAAACAGGGAATAATAAAATGCAAAACCTTAATATTCCCCCATTTCAGGCAATTTCCAGTTTTCTATGGATTAAGATTTCCCTGCTTTGCTCACTTAATTGTACTAGAGTGCAGTGGCCACTCCCGGCCACTGCAGCCTCAACCCCACTGGGCTCCGGCGATCCTTCCGCCTCAGCCTTCCGAGTAGCTGGAATTACAGGCATGTGCTACCACGCCCAGCTAATTTTTTGATTTATTGTAGAGATGAGATCTCGCCTGCCCAGGCAGGTCTCGAACCCGCAGGCTCAGGCAATCCACTCACCTCAGCCTCCCAAAGGCACAGATTTACAGGCTGAGCTTAATTGTACTTTTATAACAAAAACCTCTGGCAGCTGTGGCCGCATGACTACAGAGCAATCGTCCCCCCTCCCCGCCCAGGAAGACTGCCCTCATGGCTGTATTCCGGGCCCACTTCCCCGTAGACCTCCACTGAAAAATTTCCGAAGTACCAATTTCAAGATATCTCTGCTTTCTAACATGCCAGATAAAAAATTAGCTTGAGTCATATCAAATAAATGTTTCTGTATATCAAAAATGATAAGATAAGGGCTGGGAGCAGTAGCTCTCATGCCTGTAATCCTAGCAATTTCGGAGGCCGAAGCAGATGGATTACTTGAGCCCAGGAGCTTGAAACCAGCCTGGACAACATAGCAAAAATTCATCTCTAAAAAAAAAAAAAAAAATCAAAAAATTAGCCAGGCATGGTTGCACACACTTGTAGCCCTGGCTATTCGAGTTACTGAGGTGAAAGGATCACCAGAGCCCAGGAGGAAGAGGGTGCCATGAGCTGTGATCACTGTGATCATGTACCACTGTACTCCAGCCTGGGCAACAGAGTGAGAGACCCTGACTCAAAAAGAAGAAAAAAAAGGTAAGAAACAACTCAGCCTAAGACAGTATGTTCCAAAAGCTTTAAACGTCAACGTTTAGAAATACCTGTACTGAAACGCATAAGCACAAGCACAGCCAAAGGAAACTCACGCCCCAAACGACAGGACAGTGACAGTCCTCCACGGATGGTTCACATCTTCCCAGACACAACACCTCCCTGAGGACATACAGCCAGCTGAGTTGCTGTAGTCAGAGGTGACACAGTGAATTTGTGGTCTTCATGTGACTATATTTTAAAATGGATAGAATAAGTAGGCTGATATGGAAAGATAGGTGCAATGAAGAAACCATCTTTTCCAATCTAGCTTTTTACTGAAAAACTTTAAAAGGCTCTTAAGCATTACAAAGTTTTTCTCTTTAAAATTCTCTACTTCCAGATCAAAGTAAGGTGAGCCATTAGGAGATTGAGGAAAAAAGTATTAAGTTTAGTAAGTAGGAACTGTCTGAAAGAGAAGCAGAGGCACAGGAAGGATAAGAATCTAGATGGGGAAGGCTATTCTCCACATAGCAGTCTTATTTTTAGTTTCCTCTCTCTGTCACCAATTATCAACAACCACACAGATTTACCTTTTCTTTATACTCCAAAGAACCACTTAAGTTCATGGACTTTGAGTTATTTTAAATGAAATTTTAATGAATAAAGTGATTAAATAAACAACTCACAGCTAAAGGGTCTTTTCTTATTTGATAGACATCTGTTAAAAATGTTATTATAGTCAGGTTAATTTCAACAGTAATGGACAAAAGAGGTGTCAAAACTGAAACATGAAAATGGGTATTTCCATTTCTAATTCTTAGTAATTTGAACTAAGTCCAGGTTTTTAAAATATAAGATAAAAGCGAGGAGGAAAACAGAATTTTCCTATTTGGCAAAGCTAATAGGTATGACCTTGCGAAGGGATCACATAGCTTTTGGCGTCTGCTATTGACGTGGTGGTAAGGGCTGAGCTTCTTATGCTTCTAGCAGGGAGGTGTTAGCTGAAGGGGGGCAACAGTGAGGGGCAGCGGCCTAACCTTGCTGATCTGACTCAGCATTCCGAGAGACAAGGGCACTGATGGCCGGAAACGTGATGCTGGACATGGCTGCCACAGTCCCTGCTGCCCACATCATCCTGCAACGAAAGGACAGACTTCGGTGAGCAGCAAGCCAGTCTCAGGGAGCTCATTATTCAGAATGCAATCAGGAACCCAAAGTACAAATGCCTTGTCTACTCCTCTTAAGTTTTATTTTTTTCCCTCTTTAAAAACGCGTTTTTTGCCAGGCACAGTGGCTCAAGTCTGTAATCCCAGCACCCTGGGAGGCGGAGGCAAGAGGATTGGCTGACCTCAGGATTCAAGACCAGCTTGAGCAACATGGCGAGACCTTGTCTCTACAATAAATAAAAAAATTAGCCAGGCATGGTGGCACTTGCCTGTGATTCCAGCTACTTGGAAGGCTGAGGTGGATCAATCGCCTGAGCCCCGTAGGTAGAGGCTGTGGTGGCCATGAGTGTGCCACTGCACTCCAGCCTAGGTAACAGAGTGAGACTCTGACTCAAAAGAATAAAAAATAAAAATAAATAAAAATGCATTTTTTTAGAACTACAAAATTACACATCATGCCATTAAAACTAATCACTTGATAGGCTGGGATAGGAATAGAAGGTCCAGGAAATTTTGTTTCTTCATTTTACTTCTTCCAAAATATTTTCTTCTCTCATTTCCCTATAAGTTCAATGAAGTTCATAAGGGGTATTCTTTTGTTTCTATAATATAATACCACATTTCCCCCACCAACTTTTCACTTTTTCTTTGTACTTCTCAAAGGTTCGCTTTCACACTGCCCTTAAGCTATACTGTTTGCTATCCTTCAACAGAGCACAGTGTGCCACAAACTGAAAAGACAGAGCCTGCTTCCTTTAGACCTTTGTCCTTTTCTCAATAAAAGAGGCTTTAGTTGTGTATCAGTACGAAGTGTGAGTGTGAGTAAAGTGAGGCCCCAACTGGGTTTGCAACCCGCTTGGCCAGGCTTCCTTAGAGAGAGTCCTTACTGAAAAAGAAAAACTTTGTTAACACTGATCAAGTTCAACTGAATCAGCTACTGAATCAGCTACTAAACCAAAGGACGAAAATCAAAAAGAAGAAGAATCAACCAAGTTAATCTGGTAAAAAAGTTACAGAGAAAGAAAGAGCAAGTAGTTCAAATGAAATTCAGAATGGGCACATGTATTCATTCCCCAATCTAAACACTAGCCAGTAAAGTACTTCTTAAGTTATGTCTTAAGTTCTTAAGTTTCTCTAAGTTATGTCTTCCATTTATGTGTCCAAAGTGAGGGCCAGCTCTAAGGTCTAAAATGGAGAAAGCACTCACATTTAGTGACCAGGCACAGGGGAAACTTGTCACATAACAAAACAGTACTAAGGACTCTTTCAATTGCTTAATATTCCATAGGGCTCATTTTGACATGCCTTCCTGTTTATGGGAATCTAATATGCTAGCAGTAATAACTGCTGCAGGATACACATGGTTTTGGAAGAAATCTTAGTGTTCATCTAATTCTAATGCTTTATTTGTAAAGATTATATTATTGTCCTAAGGTCGCTCCGTTAATGATATCAGTGAAGCTTGCCATAATCAGTCATTTTTCCTCATCTTATTTTGTTTTTGACTATATTTGATGTCCCTAAAAATTTACAAATGTGTTTAAAAAGCAGACATAAAACTTTATTTGGGGACTGGGGAAAAGTGACACACATTCAATCAAGCAGCAATTCAGTGAAAGCCCACTGACATGAAGGCAATCTTCACAAATAATCTTGAGTTATCTAGCTCCATATTTCCCCAAATTAAAGCCTGATGGTTTTTGCAATGTTGAGTACACCAAACCACTAAACCAACCCTTGCCTCTTCCTCCTCACACTGAACAGCTCAAGTTCCCGTAAGATGCATCTGTCTGGTAGTTCATGAGAATTTAAGGGTGAGGCTTACCAGGCCTGAGATCCAAAACCATACCAGGCTAACTGGAGCATCTGGAAGCCCAAGCCAAGGAGGACAGTATTCTTATTCCCTAATGATCTCATCAAGATGCTAAGAAAGACCGTCTGCAAAGTAAAGGAGACAACCCTGAGAAGTCATGCCAACACACAGAATTTCACTCTTGTGAGTGAAGCCCACTCCTGATGACCAGGGACCTGTAAGGGCACACTGCCTAACCTGCAACCTTAAAGTCTGGGAAATACTGATATATCTCCACGGGGTGCAGTCTCAAGGGCTCCCAGCCTGGCCTGGGGCCGGGGGTCTTCAGCCTTCTTCCTGAGAAGCCAGCCTGTCTGGTATTCTGCTGATACTTCCCGAAAGGTTATCACAGCCTTTCACCAGCTATCATAATTGAAAGGGACATGTCTCAGTCTCTGCAGAAATGCTAATCACTTAACCATCTGTGAATAGCAAATTCCTGCTGAACATTTACAGAATATGTGGGATGCCGCTGGAGGTTGATAGTTTTACAAATTGGAACTGATATAATTTCATTTAGACAAATACATACTCCGAATATAACCAACTATGATAGTCTGAAAAGGAACTGGATAAAAAAGACAACTAACCTACCTACTAACTAGAGTTAGTGTGAAAAACAAATCAAAATCACGATCAATTTCAAAGTTTAACATAATTTAAATGTGCTAACACAGTTTAACAAAAACAAAAACAAAAAAGGCCTTTGCCTTGATGTATTCCCATGAGCCTTGTAAATTCTAGCATTTGGGTGAAGCAGTTTCTCACCTTCTCACTTCTAGAGAGACAGAAGCATGCTCGCTTGGCCTAGGAGCCACTTCAGGGAAACAGCCTGGAGACAGTCCCATGTGATACAGTGAGTGTGCCTAAGCACAACAGTGAATTAATTTAAGAGACATATGCCCCGCTTTCTGTGGCGTTACATTTATAAACAATTAATGCTCTTTATTCCTTGCATATATTCAAAAGATCTGATTCATGTTTCTTCAGTCCTGGAGACAGCAGGGGGTTGAAGTGTTACTGATTACCAGTTCTGCTTACTTTTCAACATTAAAGTAACACTGAAACATTCTCCTGGCTAATTTTGCAACTTCTAGAGATAGATTAAAATTATTTGCAATTTTGGTTGCTGTAAAAGCAAATAAAAGATTTGACCCAGCAGAGATTATAACAAATATTCTAAAAAGTATTGAAAGTTGTATTAAATTCCTCCTAAACCATAATCCAACATTCTATCTAAGAAGGAATGGCTCTGTGGACATCAGTTTCCTGGACTTAATATTATGCTATAGTTGTACAAGATGTTACCATGACAAGGGGTGAGGGACTGAGGTACCAGTTCAGAGACTATCTCCCTGTACTTTTATTTGTGGCTTCCTGTGAATACTATGGTTATGAGAATAAAAATGTTTGTTTTTGTAAAAAAAAGTATAGGTAAAATGACACTCACCTGAGCCACAATTGACAGAATTCCTACCATAGCTATGAATGCTGCAATTTTAACAGATCCAAAGCCTATGACCTATGAAAACAGAAAGAAAACACTTTAGCAATATAGATGTTATAAAATTAGTTAATAATAAATATTATGTTCCATTAAAACAACAGGATAAAACAGTTGAGGAAAGTTCATAAAACCAGTGGCAAATTAAGGCAGTGCTGAAACCTGAACCTATTTAACCAGTAATTAACACCTAAATCTGATATAAGAAATCATTATAAGCAGGCACAACTTACATTGTGAATATTTTTAGATAATATTTTCTATTTTATGTCTCCCTATTGTTGTATATTCCCTTTTCATCCCCAAACCACAAACTGACAAATACAGTGATATCAAGTAATAGAAAGAATATGAAAGAAAATGATCGACTTTTGAAGCTGCCAATACAGTACTGCTCATGAGCAAAGCCAGTGACTCTCAACTCTGGCTGCACATTAAAAGCATGTGGGCAAAAGAGAAAGGAAAAGGAGGAGACAGAAGGAAGGAAAGCAAGGGGAGGGGAGAGGAGCAATGAGATGCTGCAACCCACTGAAGCAGAATTAAATAAGACTCTCTAGGGGCATGATCCAGGCACAGACATGTTTTAAAAAGCTCCCATGAGGAGGCTGATGAACAGCCAAAGTAACCCAGCACTGATTTCTAAGCCTCTGACTTAACCAGCATCACTGGAATGCCTGAAGCTTTGAAGTTTTAAAAGTCAAGTCTTTAAAAATTTAAATCATTTTGCCTTCTATCGAAATTCTATAAAATTCAGAAAAAATTATGTCATACACTCTTCTCATTTCACAAATGAGTGACTTGCTTCCAGGCATTACTAGGTAATGAAAAAGCTACAGTCAGAACCTCTGGCTCCCAATCCAGTGCTGCTGACATTAACGATATTTCATCACTAACCAAGTGCAATTTTAAAAACTGGAACCTGAATAAGTAGTTTTATTTAGGGACTATTTCACAGCTATATTTATAAACCTATAAATGTAAGTATATATAATACACATATACAATATATATTCGACCATTTTTATTAAAACCATACAATTCACCCATTATAAGAGTCAAGTCAATGGTTTCAGTATACCCAGAGTTGGGCAACCACTATCACCACCATCAACTTTAGATTTTCATCACTCCTCACAGAAACATGGCACCCATTAGGAGTTCCACTTCCCCAGCCAACCTGTTTCCTAACCACTAGTCTGTTTGCTACCTATTGATTTGCCTATTCTGGGCATTTCATATAAGTGAATGCATACAACAGGCAGTTTTTGTGACTGACTTCTTTCACTGAGCGTAATGTTTTCAAGGATCACCCATGTTGTAGCATATATCATTACTTCATTGCTTTTTACTGCTGAACAATAAAATAACATTCTATTGTATGGATATAGCATATTTGTTAATCCATTCATTAGCTGATAGACGTCTGGGTTGCTTCTCCTTTTTGGCCACTGTGAATCATGATTTGTGTACAAGTTTCTGTGTTTGATGTATTTGCATTTCTCATAGGTATGTACCTAGGAATAGATATGCTGAGTCACATGGCAACTATGTCGGACATTTTGAGGCCCTACCAGACTCTTTCACAGTGGCTGCACCATTCTACATTCCCACCAGCACGTATGAGGGTTCCCATTTCTCCATATTCTTGTCTTTTTGAAAAAAAACAAAACCAAAAAAAAACAGGGTCTTGCTCTGTCACCCAGGCTGGAGTGCAATAGTTCACTGTAGCCTCAAACATCTGGGCTCAAAAGATCCCTTTGCCTCAGCATCCCAAAGTGCTGGGATTTATAGCTGGGAGCCACCACACCAAACCCCTGGTCTTTTTGATTATAGTCATTCCAGTGTGTGTGAAGTGGTATCTCAGTTTGATTTGCATTTCCTTGATGGCTAATAATGTTGTTCATCTTTTCATGTGCTTATTGATAAGCCTTTTGTATATCTTCCTTGAAAAAATAATCTATTCAAAATCCTTTGCCTACTGTTTCTATTGGGTTGTCTTTTATTGTTATCATAAGATATTACTGAGTCTTTTATTTTAAGAGTTCTATGTATATTCTGGATACATTATCAATTCTATTATTTTCAAATATCAAATTCAATTTTAATTAAAATGTGTGTTCACTGCTCTTAAAAGTGAGCACAAATATAAATATGGAATGACTCTGATTTGTTGTAATTGGTGGTGATGGTGATATATGTGTACATGTAGGGAAAAAAGCTGGAAGAATAAAGTAGTCATAGTTTATTATCTGTGTAGAGATGTGATTGTTTTTCTTCCTTGGACTGTCTCATTTTCCTACATTATCTTCTATATTAAATGCATATGTAATTTAATGCATAAATTCTAGATTCATGTATAATTCTCTACATTAAACACATATTATCTCACCACTATTCAAATTTCCAGCACCCACCCAGAAAAAATGAGCAAAACAGAAGTAGAAATTCTTTAAAAAGTTTTATTTTTATGCCACCATATAAAATATTGTCTCATACTCACAGGAAAACTATAAGAATGGAGAAGTTAACAAATTTCATTTTTAAATATCTCTTAAAAAGGAGGGACTGGCCAGGTGCGGTGGCTCAAGCTTATGATCCCAGCACTTCGGGAGGCCAAGGTGAGAGAATTGCCTGAGCCCACAGGCTCAAGACCAGCCTGGGCAACATGGTGAGACCTCATCTCTACAATAAATAAAAAAAATTAGCTGGGCATGGTAGTGCATGCCTGTAGTTTCGGCTACTTGGAAGGCTGAGGTGGAAGGATTGCCATCGCCCAGCAGGTCAAGGCTGCAGTGACCGGGAGCATGCCACTGCACTCTAGCCTGGGCGACAGTGTAAGACTTCAACTCAAAAAAAAAAAAAAAAAGGAGGGAATTTATCTAGAGAGGAGGCCTGCTCTGTCAAAGTGGAGTAATTCCTTAGGAAAAGGCCTCCCTTCCTTTGATGTCAGTAAAAGACCAGGGTAGTATACAATGGAAAGGCAGCTTAGGTCTGAGCAACCCCAGAGACCTGAAGAACAACTATAAATGGGAAGTTCTGAGATTTAATTCGCCATAAGTCAATTACCTATTTGGGGGGACAAAACAGGGTATACATTTTTAAACGGAAAAAATATCAAAGGAGTAGGAAGATTGTGATTATTGCTTGTGAGCCACCTTGAAAAGTCTACAGCAGCAGTTGAGCTGTGGCCTACTGAAGATGGCTGCTCAACATGCAGTCTTCAATCATACCATATCAGGGCATGTCTGAAATAAGCTTCACCTCTCTGTGAAATTTAACAGATGTTATCGAAAATTTAAAACATTATAATACATGGGTGCAATAGCAACTTTATTCATAATTGCCAAAACCTGGAAGCAAGCAAGGTGGCCCACAGTGGGTGGATGAGTAAATAAACTATGGCACATCCAAACAACTGCTGGGGAAAAAAAACAAACTATTAAGTCACAAAAGACATGAAGGAACCTCAAATGCATATTGGTAAGTGAAAGAAGCCAATCTAAAAAGGCTACTTACTGCATGGAAAAGGCAAACTATGGAAATAGCAAAGTGATCGGTGGTTGCCAGGGGCCAGGGGTGGAGGGAGGGATGAATAGGTGGAGCACAAGGGATTTAAAGGACAATGAAAACAAACTGCATGACACCGTAACTAACGATGGATACATATCATCATGTCATGTCATTGCTATCTGTCCCAACTGCAGAACGTACAACACCAAGTGTGAACCTAATGTCACCTGCAGACGGTGTGATAACAACCTGTTGATGTAGGTTTATCAGTTGCTAACAATGTACTGCCCTGGTAGGGATGATGACAGTGGAGGAAGTTATGCAACCATGGAGGCAGACGGCAATAAGAAATCTCTGCGCCTCACTTTCAGTTTTAGTGTGAACCTAAAAGTGCTCTAAAAATAGTATTTAGAAAACACAAAAAGATTATAATAAATTATGTATCTGCTAATTCTCACTGAATACTCAAGAAAAAACTGTTCACAGTATCTTACTATATTTGAAATAGTCACCGCATTAAAGATGTCCTGTTTATAAAAGCAAATTCACATATTTTTTCCTCTAGAGTGGTTTTCCCAAAATATCTTTAGACAGAGCTCAATCTTAGATTTTCCTTGTGTTCAGAAGTTACTAGGCACTCATTACTCACCTGCCTGAGATAGAGAAAAAAACTTGAATACTGTCCAGCTTCAGGAAGGTATGAGAGAAATACAGTGATGCAGATTAATAAGACGGTAGAATCTTTTCCAACTTTCTTCAATGACTGAGAATACACAGAAAGAAAATATATAAAAAGCCAATAAACACTAACAGCACCAATGTTTTAGGATATTAATTTTACTATTTTGATCATTAAGAGGGATAAGAGAAGTCAAGTAAAAAGAGGTAAGTCTTAATATAAAATCCATCACCATCTCTCTGTGGAAAATACAAGTCCTAATTTCGGAGGCATGTATTTTAAATATTATATATTTTATGTATATATATTTGCTCATCTTTGTGAACAACACTGGTTCACATCTCTAAACGGTTCCTGAACTTTCTGTGAACAGACCCTGAAAATACATTCCTGTAGAACCTTTTAAGAAAATTGCTGCTTTCTCTTGATTCATAACATAACTTCTGTAAAGCCATATTCAGTACAGGGTTTTCATTACATATAAATTCACTCTATTCTTCAAAATAGTAACATTCAATTGCCTACAAACATGGTAGACAAATAAGTACGCTGCAGCCATGGGGTCAAAACTGTAAGAACTTCTTGAATGTTACAGCTTTGCTGAAGAATCCTTCTTAAATACATAGCACTGCTGAATAGAATGAAAAGGAGGGAAAAGTGCTGCAGACTTCTAGGTCATCATACCATAATATCTTTTATATAATCGAAACAAAAGTCTTGCATGTCTATGGGGACCTTCCTAAAGACCAGACACTAGATGAGTTACTTCACACACATCAACTGTCATCCTCACAACTGCCTCGAGAAGTGAGCCACAGTAGTTCCACTTCCCAGTGGAGAACTTGATCACTACAAGACAAGAAGGTAGGTGGGAACCCTAAGAGGTTGGCTCCCAGATCCACTCCTGGCTTCCTTCTCTAAGTATTGCTTTTGCTGTCTGACCCTGTAATGTAAGCAGAGTAGGCAGGGTCTCCAGGTCATACCCCGAGGGGGGGGCATTCTAAAAATGAAAAGAATTTCTGTTAGTTTTCTGACTATATGTATTTTTCCTAAAAGATAAACTTGGGGAACAGAATGCAAAAATCACAACTTTGGTTCATTTTTGTCTGTATATATTTTTTCCAAGAACAATTTCAAAACAGAGAAGGTAGAGGGAAGGTGAAGGATATTTTTTCTATTTGTTAGTGTGACACACCACCTTCCCATGCCAAAAAGAAAAGATTATAGAAAATCTATTCATCTGCAAAATACAAGTTAAAAGTTTCTGGTCAAAATAACTCCTTTAGCCAGACCAAAGTATTTTATCCTTTTTAAGTTAAAATGAATGAAAATGGCCACCCTAAGTGAAGATTTTCATTTATTTTGTTTAAAAAGGATGAAAACAACCATACAAAAAGAAACCTCCTTCCTACCAGGAGTTATGTGGACATTTTTTCTCTCTTCCCTTATGACAAGCTTGACTCAACTATGAATTAGAAACACATAGAATTAGATGTATTTTTATGTGCACAGACAACCTTAATCCCTTACTTGCAATTAAGTTTTAACTATTTTTGCTGGAGAAAGGAGATTAACAACTGCTGGGATTCTTGAGGCTGCACATCCTATATTCTTTTATGGGTTAGAAAGACATTTAGAAAAGTAAGTATTTTCATGTTTTTATTTACCGCAAAAGGATCTGCTTGTTTCCAAGAAATCTGAGCTCCCCAGGAAACTGGTCTCATTTTCTCAGGTAGAGATTCTGGAACAGCAATTAAGATGAAGCATATGTCCAGCAGAGCCACCACTGTGGCCACCAGCACAACAAGGCTATCTCCGTAATTGGCAGAAAGGTATGCTCCAATGGCCGGGCTGCTGACCAGACTAGCCGCGAAGGTGGCTGAGACCTGCAAGAAAGCAGACGTTCATCCAGGGCCCTACCTGCTGCAGGTGCACACCTGTGGGGAAGCATACACGCATCCAGGGCTCCACAGGTGCACACCTGCAGCCATCTTTCTCTGGCTTTAAGCAAGACAAAAGGAATGTGTTGAATACAAATTCTAAGAATCAAAGTCACTGCGTTTTAAGAATTTGTTCATAAACTTTAACTAATGGAACTACCCTGCAGAGCTACAAGAGTAAAAAATATTATTATTAGAAACAAAAATTGTAAAAAAAAAAAAAATCCCCACAGTAAGACATTCACTCTTTGATCTTTGATTAGAGAATGGGGATGTGAGAAAGGTACAGAAAAAAAATCCCTGAGGGGCTGATAAAATCTACAAATTACTCAAGGACTGTTCTTGATTTCATCTTTCAAAAGCAATGCACTGTTTTCAGCATTTTCTTGTTTGGTGGCCATTTCAACAGCACTGAAGAGGGGAAAAAAAACGCTGATATTCTCAGAAAAAGAAAAAAAAAACTATAGCAAAAAAAAAAAAGAATTTCATGAGGTGGTGGTTGAAGCTTTTGGACAAAAGGGCTGTGGATTCTGTCACTACCTGACTGTTGTCCAGTACAGAGACTCTAGAGGCAGCTGAGCACATCTGCAACCTGAGGTCACAGTAAGCCTCTTTTTTCACTGTGTTCCAAGCATGTGAAATGCTCACTTTATTTTAGAATGCAATCTTGATGTTCAGAAGCTTAATGGGCCAATTCCAAATTACAACCAGACTGAGTATCAAAAGCATATCTGTAAGTTAAATATTTAAACTTCTTTTTTTTTTTGAGTTGGAGTCTCACTCTGTCACCCAGACTGGAGTGCAGTGGCCGCTCCCGGCCACCGCAGCCTCGACCTGCTGGGCTCAGGCGATCCTTCTGCCTCAGCCTTCCGAGTAGCTGGATTACAGGCATGTGCTACCACGCCCAGCTGATTTTTTGATTTATTGTACAGATGAGGTCTCGCTGCCCAGGCAGGTCTCAAACCCGCAGGCTCAGGCAATCCACTCACCTCAGCCTCCTAAAGGCGCGGGATTACAGGCTGGGCCACCGAGCCTGGCTACTATTTAAACTTCTAATGGGTTTTATTAGAAACCACAAAAATCATCACCTGTCATGATTGGTGGTAAGCCAATGATATTCTTTTTTCATCTATCATCCCCCAAATGAATATAAAAATACAGTATATGTGAAATTAATATTATACTAAAAATACAATAAAAGCCCCAAAATCAAACCAAACCATTTCTGGAGGGGAAAAAAATGCAAAGAATTCCAACTTGAGGAACAGGATTCCTTCATTCAATATTCACTGAATATTTACTATTGAGTACCTACTATGTACCAGATGAAGATGAAAAAGCTCTAGCCCCAAGCTTTCCCACCTTATATGAGAAGATAAAGGCAACCACACAATTACATTGTAAACCACAGTGGCATGCAGAAGCTATGGGGGTGCTCCTGACCTCTCCTCACGTGCAATGGGAGCCTTGCTGCAGCATCCCCAGGGTTAAGGGGTCTATGTCCCCATGAAACTCTGTGTAAAATATGTCCTTCTTAAAACCTGAAGTAGCCTACTTGCTTAGCCTGTGTTTTTATCTAAGCCCCGCTTTCACTTAACACTCAGTATGACTCTGGGGAATAAATCTACAGGATGATTTCACTACAACAAACTCCTGCTGCAGCCCTGAAACGATGACCACTTTCTTGGTTTACTGACGTTTCAGTAAGGAAGGTGCATATATTTCATATATTGTTCTTTAATGGGTCTCAAAATGCTCCTTAACAGTTGACTGACACACCCTATAATTAGTTTGCAATATATTTTCCCGTATATGTAAGATAGGTAGGCTGCATGCTTTTATTATTATTTTTTTCTTTTAATTCTGTCTCCTTAACATCTGGGGTACAGGGGCAAAGGTCAAGGTCATCACTGGTCAAGATCCTGGGTCCATGGCAAATCCAGGGTGGTTTGAAATCCTGACTGACTTCCTACAACTTCTCCCTGAGTCCTCCTCCACTGCCCTCTGGAGATGCCGCATTTAGGGTGTGGCACGAGGGGGACATTCAAGGGGTGACAAGAAGAAGGAAGAATCTGAGAGAGCCGTAGTAGTCAGAGGGGAAGTGGGTTGAAAGAGAAGTTTCCAAACTACTGATGTCTAAAGTCAACAAAGTAAAAACTGTGTTTTATGTAACAGCAGCAACTTACTTACATGTCCATCACTGATTCATGAAATTATTCATTCAGCAAGTCGGCAATGAGCGACTAATTACTCTATTCCAGAAAGTGGGGTTTGAAAGAACAAGTAAGACCCAGGGAAAGGAAAGAAAAAACCTGGGTTTCTGGCACTTGAGCCCCTCCCAACCTATTCCGCACAACCCAGCCAGATCGGCTTTCTTCTTCCACCTTCTTATTGTGAACACTTTCAAACACAGAGAAAGCGGGGAGAAGACTACAAAGCGCACCTCTCCGTCCCACAGAACACTGCCCACGAGCGCTTTGCCCCCTGCACCACCTGACGGTGACTGGCAGAGAACGGACACTCGGACCCAAATGCTGCAGCTGCCATCTTCTAACGGGCCTCTCTCCTCCTACCTGACCACAGCACCACTCTTGTGCCTGAGGAAATCAGAAAAACTGTCCGATATGGAATTAACAACAGTCTCCTGTAACTTTTGTTGTATTCGGCAACAATGTATTTGCTGAATAAACACAGTCATTCATCTACAGTACCACAACCACCAAGAGAGCAACAAGGAATCAACATCACACAGGTTTTAGCATCTCTCCAATTCAAATGAGATATACACAGACCTCTGCTCTAAGTACTTATAGACTAAGGTTCCTAAAGAGATCTGATACAAAAAACAAATCAAACTAGTTTTTTTTTAAACTTTGCAACTGACAACTAATATAATTCCTGCCAATCATCCAACCCTAAAACTAGAGAATAAATTACTAGCAATTTCTGTCATGCTATTTTTAAGTTTTTGTATGAGACCTTTTTTATTTCATTTGCTTTATTTTTCCTTTTATATAAATCGATATTTGCCACTTAGTTTAAATCTTACTTTCCAGTGAATTTTTAATAGACTGTTATTGTTCTGGTTAAAAAAATATTATCTTACCCATCCATAAGCAGTACTTCGCTCGTGTTCTTGAGTGACATCAGCTACATAGGCAAATATCACAGAGAACGTGACTGAGAAGACTCCAGACACAGAAATCATTGCAAAATACCACCTATAAAAAGATGATTTTAATTACCTGGGAGAGAGGCAGTGTATGTACACTTTTATAACCCAAACTAAACATACCATACAAAGATTACAAGCTTCGTAAGAAATAAGTAAATATACATGTCCATGTATGCATACATAAAGATAGAAAAGAAACTTAAAATCAAAATGGGGAGGAAGAAGTAGAAACATACTAATTTTGTCACTGCTCAAAAGAAGTCAGTACACACAGTCTAAAAAATAAAAGAACAGAAGAGACAAAAAATGAAAGAATAAGGGGGTTAAGTAAAAATTATAGTTTTGCTTGTTTGTTTGATTTTTGTAGAGATGGGGGTCTCACTACATTGCCCAGCCTGGTCTTGAATTCCTGGCCTCAAGCAATCTTTCCGCTTTAACCTCCCAAAGCACCCAAATCACAGGCATAAGCAACTGCACTTGGCCCAAAAGTTATAGCTTTAAAGGTAGTCAACAGAATAAAAACTTTTCAAATATCCTAACTCTAAGTAAGAAAAAAATATAGAATAAATGACTTTAAAAGATCTATACAAGAGTAGAAATCATTAAAAAATATTAATGTAATTGAGGCCAAAAATTTCTGTCATGCATAGATGCTTAAAAATACCTAGTTAAGGCCGGGCTTGGTGGCTCAGCCTGTAATCCCATGCCTTTGGGAGGCTGAGGTGAGTGG
>NW_007245909.1:237923-245510 GCF_000164805.1 Carlito syrichta
CGCCTGGGCAACTTGGCAAGACCTCATCTCTACAATAAATCAAAAATCAGCCAGGCATGGTAATGCGCCTGTAATTCCAGCTACTCGGAAGGCTGAGGCAGAAGGATTGCCGGAGCCCAGTGGGTCGAGGCTGCAGTGGCAGGGGGCGGCCACTGCACTCCAGTCTGGGTGATGGACTGAAACTCCAACTCAAAAAAAAAAAAACCTAGTTAAAATATTAACACAAAAAATCTTACAGTACAAAAACTGGGGTCTATTCCAGAATACAAGGATATCTCAATATTAGAAAATCTATTAATATAATTAATCATATTAATAGCCCTACAAGGAGAATGCAAATAATCTCCATTAATGCTAAAATGTCATTGAATAAAATCTGACATCCAATTTTGATTTTTTTTAATTTATGGATAAAATAGGAATGAATATTTTTCAGTCCAAAAGCTAGCCTAATGCCTAATGATGAAACATTATAACACTCCCTCTATAATCATGAAGAATCATCACTTTTATATAATATTATTCATTAGTGAAAACAATTAGCAAATGTAGTGAGCAGCATGAAGATCGGAAGGAAAGAGGTAAAATTATTTCAGATGACATTAATATACCTAGAAAACCAAGCAATTCAAATAAAAGAGCTAATTCTGTAATAGAACAAAAAAGATAACAATTATAGGAATAAAAATTACAAGAAATGTACATGGTCTAAAGAAAAAATTTTAAACTAAGAAAAGAACATTTTTTAGTCAGGCTTGGTGGCTCAGCCTGTAATCCCGTGCTTTGGGAGGCTGAGGTGAGTGAACTGCCTGAGCCTGCGGGTTCGAGACCCCCCTGGGCAACTTGGCGAGACCTCATCTCCACAATAAGTCAAAAATTAGCCGGGCGTGGTAGTGCGCGTCTATAGTTCCAGCTACTTGGAAGGCTGAGGCGGAAGGATCGCTGGAGTTCAGCAGGTCAAGGTTGCGGTGGCCGGGAGCAGCCACTGCACTCCTGTCTGGGTGACAGAGTGAGACTCCAACTTAAAAAAAAAAAAAAAAAAAGAACATTTTTTTTTAAAGTCCTAACATTGGAAAATCATCACTTCTTGGACACAAAGACTCAATGACAAAAAATCATTTTATAAAAATTCATCACCAGGTAGAAAATAAAATGACCAAGTGCAGTGACTCACATGTATAATCCTAGCACTTAGGGAGCTGAGGCAGAAGGATTGTTTGAGGTCAGGAATTCAAGACCAGCCTGGGCAACATAGCAAGACCTCATCTTTACAAAAAGCTTTTAAAAATTAGGTAGGTGTACTTGAAAGGCTGAGGCAGAAGGATCGCCTGAGCCCAGCAGGTTGAGGCTGCAGTGACCATGAGCGTGCCACTGCACTCCAGCCAGGGCGACGGAGTGAGACTCTAACTCCAAAAATAAAAAATTAGCTAGGTGCAGTGGTGTGTGCCTGTAGCCCCAGTTTCTTGGGAGGCTGAGGCATGAAGACTGCCTGAGCCCAGGAGTTGATGCTGCTGTGAGCTATGATAGAAACACCGCACTCCACCCAGGGCAACAAAGCAAGACCCTGTCGGAAGGAGGGAGGGAGGGAAGGAGGGAGGGAGGGAGGGAGGGAGGGAGGGAGTGATCTATTACAGATCAAACTTAGAATGTGACAAATGCTGACATAAAATTCCTATCAGGCAAGGCGCAGTGGCTCAAGCCTGTAATTCCAGCACTTTGGGGGGCCGCAGCGAGAGGACTGCCGGAGCCCACAGGTTTGAGGCCAGAGTGGGCAACATGGTGAGACCTCATCTCTACAATAAATCAAAAAATTAGCTGGATGTGGTAGTGAGCGCCTGTAGTTCCAGCTACTTGGAAGGATCACCAGAGACCAGCAGGTAGACGCTGGGGTGGCCGTGAGCATGCTACTGCACTCCAGCCTGGGCGACAGAGTGAGACTCCAACTCAAAAAAAAAAGAGAGAAAAAAGTCCTATCGGATAATCAAATGAAAATATTTTCACATGAGCTAAAAATCTATTAATAGCATTTAAAACCAAAACAATACTTCCATATTTAAGTATATTCTTCACATAGGAAGAGCATTTCAGCAAGAGGAATACAGGCCACAACGCCATCCTCTGGTATTCAGAAAAATTACTAAGGTTCAGCTTACATGCAAATTCCAATCCATCTTTGGCTACTAACTGGGCTTTGGTCACATGCTATTTAGCGTGTTACCAAATACTCTCTCCCAATTTATCCCATTGGGAAAAAAGATCTCAAATTCATATTATGATCTAGAAGAGGCTATCCGTCTTACTGCAGTATATACACAAAAGTGACTCCTGTCTATTACAAAATAAACTACACGTTCATGTCAGTACCCCAAAGCAGTAAGCTGACAAAAGCAATACATTTACAAAGTCAACTGAGCCACGGTGATGAGGATGGAGCTGACATTGTGACAACCACAGCTGCCCTAAGAGACATCTTTCATTTCTATTTCCTTGCCTAAGTCATTTCTCCATTTATAAAGTGCATACAATGGCAATTGCCCAAACTGGCTTTCAGAATTACCAAAGAGGTTAAAAGAAAACACAGGTACGGCTGCTTTAAATGGTGAAGAAGTGCACTGCAGATTAAGTATGATCTACATGTGACTCAAACATCAGACAGACAGTCTGAACAAAGAAGGGCCAAGTCACTCACCACGGACTGATCTTCATCAGTGGGATTGGGAAGCAGGTAAAGAAGACGGTGCCGAGGAGAAAGGGCTTCCTCCCCCACACGTCAGAGAGGGCACCTATGAGTGGAGCACTGAGAAATGAGAGCAGGCCCTGGAGAAAAAGACAGAAGCAAAGGTTAGTTCGTAACTTGATCCCCCAATTACCTGTAATTCTTGTTTTCTAAACACATTTCTAATTCACTTTATTGGTCCCAAAACAGAATAATTTGAAACATTAAGTACAAACTGCTATTAAAAAGAAAAGATTCTAACAAAAATTTTAAATGTGCTATTAGAAAAGAGGGAAGGGGAGGGTAAAAGAGCTTGCTTTCCAGAACAAATGCAAAGAGGAATGACATGAAATATACATACTCATTTTTAATCCTTAAGATAAACTCACACCAAGCATATGGGGAAAAGTAAAAATACTTAATCATTTCAATAAATACATATGGCATATCTACTCTGCACAAACTCTGTTAGCTGGTACAATGACACCCAATTGAATATACACCACATATCTTCCCAGGACCTCACAGGAATAAAAAGGATGAATGTATATACACTAAGTGTCCAAAATAAAAGTAGATTCTTGTCAATCAAAGTAAAGGTTCTCTCTGCTTGATAAATTCAGGAAGAAAAAGACAGTCCAACTTGAACAAAAACAAGAGTTGAAACTAAGGGGAAGCAAGCCTGAGATAGATACCACCACAAAGTAGTAAAGGAAGTCAAGAAACTCATATTCACTACTTGCCCACTATTTGCCACTCTGTTGGCTGGCCATCTTCTTATCAATGCTACAGATAAAGCAGCTGGGGACGAGTGGGGAAGAACAAGGATGGGTAAGTGCTGATAAATCATGAAATAGGTGATGAGTATACGGGAATCCTTTACATCAGGGGTCCCCTACCACGGGGCCATGGACCAGTACAAATCAGCGGCAGGATTAATTCTCATAGGAGTGTGAACCCTATTGTGAACTGTGCATGCGAGGGATCTAGGCTGCGGGCTCCTTAAGAGAATATAATATCTGATGATCCTCTCCCCTACACTGTTCATGAAAAAACTGTCTGCCACAAAACCAGCATCTGATGCCAAAAAGGTCAGGGGCCACTGCACTGTATTGTGTTGTATTTATTTTCGTGTGTTGGAGTTTTCATGATAATACATTAAAAAAACATTCCTCAAGGGAGGGAGAGTGAGATGGCTAACTAGCAGCAGCTGGCATACACATACTTCTCTCACAGAGAGGAACCAAAAATAAGAGCGAGTCTCTACACTCAAAGCAGGTCGAGGAGGAACACATACTCTGGGATGCAACAGGTCTTGTGGGAGGTAGAGCAGTGCAGTCAGGCAGCAAGACAACAGGGACCTGAACCCAGTATGGAGACACAGAAGTCCCCCACCGTGGTGAAAGGGTGAGTGACGGAGAAGGGAGACATCCCCAGGACCCCCAACCACTGCCAGGGTCCTGGTGAGCCAAGTCAAGAGCCAGCCTCTGAGACACACCCTGGGATCCCAGGCCAGCAGAGTCCCCAGTGGCGACGGCACAGAGCCACCGCCCAAGCCCACATGGAATCCCCGCAGGCCACTGACCCCTGTGCAGCTCAGCACCAGCAGCTGCTGCTGCGGGCCAAGGAGGGAGGCTCGACACTTGTCCACTGAGAAGCAGGTACTCTGCAGCAGCTGCAGCCCTTGCCACTGCTGCTCCCAGCTACGGGGGGAGACCCACAGCAGAGCACCAGAGCTGTCCACAGCTGAAATAAGCAGAAGCAGCAGAATCAGCCCCCCCATCTTGGCTGCTTCACTGGACTGCCTGCCACCAGCTGGCCGGCAGGCAGCAGGAGGCCCTCATGCCTGATAGAACATGACATCAAGGACATGCCACTCTGCTCCCTGGGGAGGGCCAACCACTAGTGCCGTGAAGCAGGAACTTGGCAAACCTGAGCACATCCTTCCCAACAGTCTCTGCAGCTGCACTACGTGAGAGCAGAGAGTGACTGAGCATTCAACAGGCCCCTCCATGAAGCCTGCTTCCCCCGTCACAGACCGCCAGCCCCGGAGTGAGCAGGGCCCTCACAGTCATCTGAACTCAGGGGCACAGACCTGCCACCTTCAGGCAAGCTGGCTGCTGGGCCCACTAGGCAATTCCGCTGGCGCCATCTACACACCTACAGTCTGAATTACAACACTGAACCCCCCAAAAATCTTCACAACCAGCAGCTCTGAAAGAGTGAAGCATCAGCACCCTCAGCTGGGAAGAAATCAGCCCACTCCAACAACACACACACAAGGAAGAGCTTCGCCATCCCTACACAATCGCACCAGCTCCCAAGTAATGAATCATATACAAAAGACATTGTCCGAAATGACACTGAATTCAGAAATGGATGGCAAAGAAAGGTGGATCACTGAGATCCAAGAGAAAGTGGACTCCTAAATCAGAGAGGCCATGAAAACAATTCAAGAACTAAAAACCGACATGATCTTCTGAGAAAGAACCAAACTGAACTCCTAGAAATTAAGAACTCACTTCAAGAATTTCAAAACACAGTCACAAGCCTTAGCAACAGACTTGACCAGGCAGAGAAAAGAATTTCAGAGCTTAAAGACCAATCCCTAGAAGCAACCCAATCAAATAAAAATAAAGAGGATCTTTTTAAAAAATGAACATAGCCTGCAAGAAGTATAAGATTACATAGAGACCAAAGCTATGTCTGATCTGCATTCCTGCGAGAGAAAGAGAAAATGGGAGCACTATGGAGACCTTCCATGCAGACATAATGCATGAAAACTTCCCCCATCTTGCTAGAGACATCTACACAATGATACAAGAAATCTAGAGAACTCCTGTGAGATACTACATGAAACAACCATCCCCAAACACATTGTCATTAGATTAACAAAGATTAGCGTGAATCTTGGATAGGCAGCTAGAAGGAAGGGACAGAACTGCCTAAGGAGACCCACTAGAATTACAGCAGACGTCTCAACAGAAATCTTCTAAGTCAAAAGAATGACAGCTCGTTTATAGTATTCTTAAAGAAAAGAAATGCCAGTTAAGAATCTCCTACCCTGCCAAAGTAAGCTTCACAAATTAAGGTGAAATTAAGTTCTTCCCACACAAGAAAGCACTGAGGGAACTCATTACCTCTTGACTAACCTTACTTAAGGCTTAAGGGAGTTATAAAAACAGAAGCAAAAGAAAGACGCTACCCACCACAAAAGCACACATAAACACATAGACCACATAAATTATCCACAAAACAGACCAACTCCTCAACAACACTATGATAGGAACAAAGCTATAGTAACACATAGCTATAGTAACCCTGAATGTTAATAACATTCATGCCCAAGTAAAAGACAG
This sequence comes from Carlito syrichta, assembly GCF_000164805.1. Taxonomy (NCBI): domain Eukaryota; kingdom Metazoa; phylum Chordata; class Mammalia; order Primates; family Tarsiidae; genus Carlito; species Carlito syrichta. The sequence continues at coordinate 243,999 of NW_007245909.1, forward strand.
AGTGGCAAACCAGATTACAAAATGAGAGACACCCTTTTGCTGTCTCCAAAAGACCCATCTCACTTCTAGTGACACCCACAGGCTTAAGGTAATGGAATAGAGAAAGATCTACCATGTAAATGGAAAATAAAAAAGAGCAGGGGTGGCTAATAAAAATGAAAAAAGGACAATGAAGGGCACTACATAATGATAAGGGGCTCACTTCAAAAAGAATTATCTATTTCAAATATATATGCAAACAACATATGAGTACCCAGATTTATAAAACAATTGCTACTTAACCTGAGAGAGGACATAGCCACACCGGAAGAGTGGGTGGTTTCAACATCCCACTAACAGCTTTAAATAGATCAAGGCAGGAAACTAACAAAGAAACTCTGGACTTAAATTTAACATTCAACCAATCAGATTTAAGAGACATATACAAAACATTTCACCCAACAACTAAAGAATATACAACCGCCGGGCTCGGTGGCTCAGCCTGTAATCCCGCGCCTTTGGGAGACTGAGGTGAGTGAATTGCCTGAGCCTGCGGGTTCGAGACCCGCCTGGGCAGCGAGACCTCATCTCTACAATAAATAAAAAAATCAGCCGGGCTCGGTGGCTCAGCCTGTAATCCTGTGCCTTTGGGAGGCTGAGGTGAGTGGATTGCCTGAGCCCGTGGGTTCGAGACCCGCTTGGGCAGCGAGAACTCATCTCTACAATAAAGTAAAAAATTAGCCAGGCGTGGTAGTGCACACCTGTAATTCCGGCTACTCGGAAGGCTGAGGCGGAAGGATCACCGGAGCCCAGCAGGTCAAGGCTGCGGTGGCCGGGAGTGGCCACTGCACTCCAGTCTGGGCGACAGAGTGAGACTCCAACTCAAAAAAAAAAAAAAGAATATACAACCTTCTCTTCCATACATGGTTCATACACGAAGATCAACTGCGTACTTCATTATAAACCAATCTTGAATAAATTCCAAAAAACTGAAGTCATATCAAGCATCTTCATTGACCAGAGCAGAATAAAACTAGAAATTAACTCCAAGAGGAATTCTCAAAAACACACAAAAACATGGAAATTAAACAACTTTCTCCTAAAAGACTGTAGAGTAAACAATGAAATCAAGACAGAAATTTAACAAGTTTTTGAAACAAATGAAAATGAAGACACATACCAAAGCCTCTGGGACACTACCAAAACAGTGATAAAATTAAAATTCATTGCACTGCAAGCCCACATCTTGAAAAGAAAAATATCTCAAATAGACAATCTAACATCTCACCTAAGGAAGCTAGAAAGATAGGAAAAAACTAAAATTACAGTTAGAAGATGAAAAGAAATAACCCCAAACAAGAGCAGAATAAATGCAGTTGAAACCAAAAACTCCATACAAGGGATCAATGAGTTGAAAGCTGGTTCTCTGAAAGGATAAACAAGATCTGGCTTGGGAAGGAAGAAGGGAAGGATGGGAGAGGGAAAGAAAGACAGGAGGGGAGGTCAGGGAAGGGGGGGAGGGAGAGGAGGTCA
>NW_007245909.1:245530-250011 GCF_000164805.1 Carlito syrichta
GAAGAGAAAGTCCAAATAAACACATTCAGAAAACAAAAACGGCAACATTATAACCAACCCAAAAGGAACATAAAAGATTATCAGAGATTACTTTAAATATCTATATGCATGCAAATTTGAAAATCTAGAGGAAAAGGATAAATCACACAACCTCCCAAAATTGAAACAGGAAGAAACTGAAATCCTGAACAGACCAATAACAAGCCACAAGATTGAACCAGTAATAAAAAACCCACCAAAAAAGTCTGGGATCTGATGGTCTCACAGCCGAATACTACCAGACAGACAAGCATGACCTGGTCCCAAAACTGCTGTGATTCTTGCAAACAGTTGAGCAGAAGGGACTCCTTCCTAACTCATTCTGCGAAGCCAGCACAATCCTGATGCCGAAGAATGGCAAAGACACAACTAAGGAAAAAAACTACAGGCCAATTTCTCTGATGAACACAGATGCAAAAATTCTCAGCAAAATCATAGCAAAGTGCATCTAGCAGTACATTAAAAATTATATATATCCATTATGATGAGGTGGTATTTATTCCCAGGATGCAAGGTTGTTTCAACAAATGCAAATTAATAAATATAAATCACCACATAAACAAAAGTAAAAGCAGAAAAAAAATTTCATAAAATCCGACATCCCTTCATGATAAAAACCCTCCTCAACATTCTAGGACAAGTCATAGCCAATATCATACTCAATGGGCAGAAGTTGGAAGCAGTCGCCTTAAGAACTGAAACAAGACAAAGATGCCCACTTTTACAACTCCTACTCAACATAGTCCTAGAAGTCCTAGCCAGAGCAAGCAGACAAAAGAAAGAAATAAAAGGTATCCAAACAGGTAAACAGGAAGCTAATTATCTCTGTTCACAGATGATATGATTCTATACCTAACAAACCCTAAGGATTCCACCAAAACACTGATAGCCCTCATAAGTAACTTGAGTAAAGACTCGGGTTACAAAATCAATGCTCAAAAATCAGCTGCATTTCTATACACCAACACCACTGAAGCTGAGAACCAAATCAAGAACACAATCCCATTTATAATAGCCACACACAAAAAAATACCTCCGAATATCTCTAACCAAAGAGGTAAAAGACCTCTACGATGTGAACTACAATACACTGCTGAAAGAGGTCAGAGATGACATAAAAAAATGGAAAAACATTCCATACTCAAGAATTGGAAGAATCAATATTATACAAAATGTCCATACTGACGAAATCAATTTACAGATTCAATTCAGACCCAATCAAATTACTAGCATCATTTTTCACAGATCTAGAAAAAACAATACTTTAGTTTTATGGAAGCAAAAGAGAGCCCCAATAGCCAAAACAATCTGAAGCAAAAAGAACAAAGTTGGAGGCATCACATTGTCAGACTTACAAACTTTGTAAGTGAACAGTATCCAAAACAGCATGTTACTCCTACAAAAACAGACACACAGACCAATGGAACATAACTGAGAATCCAGAAATAAATAAAACCACTGTCATACAACCATCTCATCTTTGACAAAGCTGGTAAAAACAAAAACTGGAGAAAGGAAATCCTATTTAACAAATGATGCTGGGGAAACTGGCTAACCATATGTAGAAGAATAAAGCTGGACCACTTTCTCTCACTATATACAAACATTAATTCAAGATGGACTAGCAATTAACATAAGACCTCAAATTAGAAGAAAGCTTAGGAAAAACTCTTCTGGTCTTAAGTCTAATAATAAGCAGTGAATTCAGGACCAAGACCTCAAAAGGAAAAGCAAAAAACAAAATTGACAAGTGTGACCTAATCAAACTAAAGAGCTTCTGCACAACAAAAGAAATCATCAACCAAGTTAACAAACAACGTACAGAATGAGAGATATATCTGCAAACAATGCTCCCAACAAAGGACTTGCATTCAGAATCTACAAAGAACTCAAATGAATCGACAGAAAGAGAGAAACACTTATAATCCCACTAAAAAGTAGGCAAAGGACATGAACAGACACTTCTAAAGAGTATTTTCTAGAATTAAGTTGATGATTTACTTTGGTGAAAGCATAGCATGCTGCTGATCTTTAAAGTATAGACTTAGCCAGTTTTATTTTGTAGAACCAGACTAAAACACATCTTATCAGCTTCTTCACAAGACAAAAGATCTTAGAGTAACTTCCCTGAGAATCTACTGTAATGATAAACTTACATGCTATGTCTTTATCAATGTTCTCTCTCATTTAGTTTTTCTTTTTATCTACACTGCTCATAAACAAGTATTCAAACAATGCTTATACCAGAGTCTCAACAATATTCCTCTTCCTCTCAATATTAAAAGGTTTTGTCTCACCCTTTATTTAAATTGCTCTATTTAATATATGTTATCATTATGAAAATCTTCAAATCTTTTAAAAAATAGGCAAAGAATAAATAAAATTTCGTTACAATTAATGTTGCTCAAAGTTGTGAAAACAACAAATTACTAAGGCTGAATTTAGCATATTACTAAGGCATAATTCTAATTTTAAGTATGTTGTTCAGCACAAAGTATAATTATACACAGACTGACATTTTCTAAACTGGGGAGCACAAGTTAGAGCCTATACCCATATACATTTCTATAAAGTGTGACTGAAACATACTGTTACATTTTAATGCCCTATGTGAAAGCTTTTCTCCTATGTATCATATTAAAACTGAAATAATAAGTTAATCCTGACTAAATCAAGTGTTTGGGATCTCAGAAATACATGGCTACAGCATCAGTCTGGCTAAAAGACTGAATAGCCCACTAAATCTTGATGCTTTCTTCTCCCTCGGTCTCAAAGCCTACCTAAAAAGAAGACGGTAGCAACTGCCCACTTTTTCCCACTGACAGGCAGAGCAGTTAAAAGTTTACATAATAATTAAACCCTTTATAAACTGCTGTGTACATATTAATAAAAATGAAGTGAGTCTATAAAGTATTCACATTGCTTTTTCTAATAAATTCTATATTTTATGTTTTTGTGCTATATTTTATTCTGACTTTGGGAATCCAGGTAACAACTTAGATTTCAGTCTCCAGAACAAATAGTAATTATTTCCTTAATTTCTACTTAAAACCCCTGAGTTAAACTAATGAGGATTCTTGGCTTTGGTTCATAATAAATTATACAAAAAATGGCTCTTACCTTTACACCTTGAATGAGGCCATTCATGAGGAATGTGTGTTGAGGAAATGTTTCATGAAGAACCTATAAAAAGTGAACAGACATTAAGACAGAAGCAAATGCAAGCTAACAGGAAAATCTGCTGCATTTATGGCAGGCTACATAAATAAGATGAGCCTTCTAATGAAAAATTATAAAATATCAGCAAAATATAATAAATATCTTAAAAGAACAATGCAAAGTTAACAAAATAGAGAAGCAAAATCTAAATAAGGCAAGAACCCCAAAAGTTAAGCCCAGCCCTCAAAGTTGCCTTTACAGTAAAACTTATGTAGCAAAAATAAACTGTTTACTGATTACTTCCCTCAACAACTTTACGTGGATACCACCAAAGAGTTATATAGACTCAAGTATGAACCCAACCTTATGACACCCAGGTAGTCCAGAAAACCTCAAGTGTCAAATTTGTATTACACTAATTCCAGATACCTAGTACCTCTAGATGCCTAATAAAGAAAGTCTAAAATCACTTCTGCAGAGACCATAATTTAAGCTTCAAACCAACCACACAAATATCTTTTAAAAACATAATGACCAGCCAGGTGCAGTGGCTCCCACCCATAATCCCAGCACTTTGGGAGGCTGAGGTGAGATTAACTAAGTGCAGGGGTTCAAGACCAGCCTTGGCAACTTGGCAAGACCTTGTCTCTACAATAAATTAAAAACTAGCCAAGAGTGGGCACATGCCTATAGTACCATCTACTCTAGAGGCTGAGGTGGAAGGATCGCCTGAGCTCAGCATGTCAAGTCTGCAAGTAGCCATGATCATGCCGCTGCACTCCAGCTTGGGGGGCAGAGCAAGACTGTGAGTCAAAAAAAAAAAGTGAATGTTTATGTACATATATATGTGTGTGTACATATATATAATGACCAAAACACAAAGATAGTCATATACAAAAGGAAATAAGAAACTACAAGCAAAAACAACACAAAACAAAACAGTAAAACAAACAAAAAATTCACATAGAAACAGACCTTCAAAAACACTTCACATTTTGGAATTACCCAACGCAGACTTTAAAATGAATATGCTTACTAAGTTCCAAGATATAGAAGACATACTTGATACTCTTGAACTAGAAACTGTAAGAAAGTACACAGATTTTTTTTTTTTTTTTTTTTTTTGAGTTGGAGTCTCACTCTGTCACCCAGACTGGAGTGCAGTGGCCGCTCCCGGCCACCGCAGCCTCGACCTGCTGGGCTCCGGCGATCCTTCCGCCTCAGCCTTCCGAGTAGCCGGAATTACAGGCATGTGCTACCACGCCCAGCTGATCTTTTGATTT
>NW_007245909.1:250060-268625 GCF_000164805.1 Carlito syrichta
TCAGGCAATCCACTCACCTCAGCCTCCCAAAGGCGCGGGATTACAGGCTGAGCCACCGAGCCCGGCTCAGATTTTTTTTTTAAGATATGGGGTACAATTCAAGTTAGGTAAACAAATGTTCATTATGCAGGTACCCTTGTTGATGAAGTGTGCCCCCTCCCCTGGCAGTTTCCCGATACTGCCGATCCCTTTCTTATAGTATTACGATAATTGTTCAAGGCCCGCTTATAAATGAGAACATATGGTACTTTGTTCTTGGTTTCTGTGATAGATCACTGAATATGATTGATTCTAAATCCATCCAAGTTGGTATGAAATCCATATGTTTGCCCTTCTTTATAGCTGCATAATATTCCATTGTGTACATGTACCACATTTTTTTAATTCAGTCCAGCTTCGATGGACAGCATGGCTGCTTCCATGTTTTTGCTACTGTGAACAGAGCACAGCAGATTTTTTTAAAGAACCGCCCCCCCAGCCAGGATCGGTGGCTCAGCCTGTAATCCCGCACTTTGGGAGGCCGAGGTGAGTGGACTGCCTGAACCCGTGGGTTCAAGACCCACCTGGGCAACTTGACGAGACCTCATCTCTACAATAAATCAAAAATTAGCTGGGCATGGTAGCGCGCGCCTGTAGTTCCAGCTACTTGGAAGGCTGAGGCGGAAGGATCGCCAGAGCCCAGTAGGTTGAGGTTGCGGTGGCCAGCCACTGCACTCCAGTCTGGGCAACAGAGTGAGACTCCAACTCAAAAAATAAAATAAAAAAAAGATTAGACATAGCTAAAGAGAGAATTACCAAATACAAAAGTAGGCTGTCTTAGTTCATTTTGTGCTGCTTTAAAATAATACCTGAGATTGGGTGGTTTAAAATGAATACAAATGTATTGGCTTACGGTTCTGGAGGCTGGGAAGTCCAACATCAATGCAACAGTTTCTGGCAAGGGGCTTCTTACTGTGTCATTACATGTCAGAAGGAAAAGAGAGGGCAAGAGGGAACCAAACTCACCCTTTTGTAATGGCATTAATCCTACCCATGAGGGATTAGCCCTCATGTTCTAATCATCTCTTAAAGGTCCTATCTCTTAATACTGTTACAATGGCAATTAAATTTCATCATGAGTTTTAGGAGGGACAAACATCAAAACATAGCAAAAGCCAAAAGCAGCTATTCAGAATGCAGCATGGAAAGACAAAAATAATTTTAAAAAGAGTAAGACACAGAGAATCTAATAAGAAAGTCTGACACAAGTGCAACTAAACTTGTCCTATAAGGAGAATGAGGCAGAGGTAACAGTTTCAGAGGCAATGGCTGAAAATGTACCAGAAACAATAAAAGACATCATTGCAGAGATTAAAATAGCCTAACAAATTCTAAGCAGTATAAAAAGAAATCCACACTCACAATGAAATAAAAACTGCAGAAAACCAAAGGCAAACTTTTAAAAGCCGCCAGAGAAATAAAAACAGATCTCCTTCAAAGGAGCAACAGTTCCATTAATAAACAGCTTCTTAACTGCAACAATGGAACCCAGACAAAAAACACACTATTACCAATTTAATGAGGAAAACAAAACAACTGCCACCCTAAAAATTCTATACTCACCTGAAATGTTCTTCCAGAACAAAGGTAAACATAATTTTTTGACTCAGCAGAAACTGTAAGAGTTCATGAACTTACAGACTACAGCTAAGTAAACTATTAAAAATATACTTCTAAACTGGGTGTGATGGCTCATGCCTGTAATCCCAGCACTTTGGGAAGCAGAGGCAAGAGGACTGCCTGAGTCCAGGGGTTCAAGAGCAGCCTGAGCAACTTGGCGAGACCTCATCTCTACAATAAATCAAAAGAATTAGCCAGGTGTGGTAGCATGCACCTGTAGTTCCAGCTACTTGGAAGGCTGAGGCAGAAGGGATCACCTGAGCCCTGCGGTAGCTGTGAGCATGCCCACTGCACTCCAACCTGGGCAGCAGAGTAGAGACCCTGACACACAAAAAATACACACACACTCTAGGTAACATAGCAAGACCTCAGCACTACAAAAAATTTAAATATTAGCCAGGCATGGTGACATGTGCTTGTAGTCCCCAGCTACTTAGTAGGCTGAGACAGAAGGATCACCTGAACCCAGCAGGTCAAGGCTGCAGTAAGCTGTGATCATGCCACTGCATACCAGCCTGAACAATAGAATGAGACTCCCAACTAAAAATTATAAATAATAAAATACATACACATACTTCTGGAAAAAGGAAAATAATCCAGATGCAAGATCAGAGATATAAAATGAAATACTGAACAAAGAAAACAGTAAACACAAATGAAAAGTGAGGCTATAAAACAAAAATCATGAGTCTTATGGGCTCTATTCTCAACTGTACAGAATTATAATACTTGACAATATTAGCATAAGTCAGGAAAGCAAATTTAAAGTGTTCTACAGTGTTTTTATTATCTTGGATGAAGGTAGATTAATGTAAGGCCAGGCATGGTAGCTCACATCTGTATCCTAGCACTTTGAGAGGCTTAGGTGGGAGGATCACTTGAGCTCAGGAGCTCGAGACCAAACTACTAGCCAGCACAGTGATGCCCTGACTCTAAAAATAATAATAATAATGTGTGTGTGTGTGTGTGTGTGTGTGTGTGTGTGAGTATGATGGCATATGCCTATAGGCCCAACCATGCAGCAGGCTTAGGCAGGAAGATTGCCTAAACCCAGGAATTTGAGGTTGCAGTGCACTCCAGCATGGGTAACAAAGTGAAACATGGTATCAAAAAAAAAAAAATCAATTTATGTAAGACTTTGATAAGTTGTCATGTAGACAATGTCATGGTAAACACAAAAATGACAGGAATAGAGTAGGAAATTCTGATCTAATGGGAGAAAAAAAATTAGAATGATTAAAAAAAGACTCAATGCAAAAAGGAGGCAAAAAGGGAAGAAAAACTGAGAACGGTGCTACAGAGAACAAAATAGTATGGTAACTGAATTCAAACCAACTAAACTGTTAAAAGGCAAAGTAGTGTTCTTTAAAACCAAATTTTAAAAAGGATATGGGACCAAAAAATATTACATATCCCTGGTGGAAACCTAAGTTAATACAATCACTTTGAAAAACTAGCAAAATCTTAACTAAAGTTGTACATACCTATGATCCAGCAATATTTAATCACAAAAGAAATCATGTACATGAATATAATAAGTATAAGAATGTTTACATTTTTCAAACAATGAAAAACCTGAAAACAACTCAAATGTTCATTAATTAAAAAAATAAAAATAAATTGTTTTAAAATTGCATAACAGAAAAAAAGCAAGTCCCAGAAGACAACATGAGCATTATACCTAATAACATTTTTATAAAGTTCAAAGATAGCCAAAATGAATGATAAATCACTAAGATAGATATGGGCTTATGTATGTAATAATGAGATAACATTTAAAAATAAAAATCAAGTAAATGATAAATACAAAATTCAGAATTGTGGTTACCTCTGTATGGAAGGTAGGGGAAAAGATAGGCAAAGAAGACATAGCTATATATAAATTATTGTCAATGATCTTATTTCACAGGTTATGTGAGAGTTCACAGGTAGTCAACACATGTCTTATAAAAATTAAAGAAATAAAAAACCAAATTTAAAAACAAACTAAGAAGTTCATGGATGAACCAATGATATGTACGCATCATGTACAAATGGTTGTGGTAAATTTTATGCATCTAAGGTCCTATAACTGAAAAAGAAAGGGGAAAAGATAATATTGAAAAAACAATTATCTCTTGTCTTTAGACAGGTGGTAACAAAACAGTTCATCTCCATGGGCTTTTTTTTTTTTGAGTTGGAGTCTCACTCTGTCACCCAGACTGGAGTGCAGTGGCCGCTTCCGGCCACCGCAGCCTCAACCTGCTGGGCTCCGGCGATCCTTCCGCCTCAGCCTTCCGAGTAGCCAGAATTACAGGCGCGCGCTACCACGCCCGGCTAATTTTCTGATTTTATTGTAGAGATGAGGTCTCGCTGCCCAGGCAGGTCTCGAACCCGCGGGCTCAGGCAATCCACCCACCTCAGCCTCCCAAAGGCGCGGGATTACAGGCTGAGCCACCGAGCCTGGCTTCCATGGGCTTTTTTAAAAGACATTACAAATCAATATCTCTCATGAACATACAAAATATCAGCAAATTGAATCTAACAATATATAAAATGAATTATATACCATGACCAAGTAAGATTTATCCTGGGTATGCAAGGCTGATTAAACACTTGAAAATCAATTAATATAATCAAAAGATAAAGAAGAAAAAATCACGTGATCATACCAATAGAGAAAGAGCCTTTAACAAAATCCAACACCCATTCACAATAAAAACTCAGCAAACTAGGAGTAGCAGGGAACTTCCTCAACTTGATAAAGGATATCTTCAAAAAACCTAGAGCTAACATCACCCTTAATGGGGAAAACTAGAATCTTTCCCACTACGATCAGGAATAAGGCAAGTATGTCACCATTTCAATGCACTCCTTTTCAACATCATACTGGAAGTCCTACCTAACATAAGATGACAAGAAAATAAGATAAAAGGCATTCAGATGGGGTGGAGAATAAAAGTGTCTTTGTTCACAGAAGACATGTATATGTAGAAAATTTAAAAATATAAAATAAAGACCAAAAAACTTCTGGAACTAATAAGCAATTACAGCAAGGTTGTAGGACACAAGGTAAATATATAAAAGTGTTTCCCTATAAAACAGTAATGAACAAGTGGACTATGAAATTGAAAACATAATACCATTTACATTAGTACCCCAAAAGAACACTCAAGTATAAATCTAACAAAATATGAGAAAAACGACAAAACTAATTAAAGAAATCAAATAACTGAATAAATGGAGTGATAGTCCATGTTCAAGGATAAAAAGACTCAATACTGTCAAGATGTCAGTTTTTCAAAGAAATCCCAATCAAAATCCCAGCAAGTAATTTTGTAGACTTTGACAAAATGATTCTGGAGTTTATGAGGAGAGGCATAAGACCCAAGAGAGCCAACACAATATTCAGGAAGAAGAGCACAGTTGGGAACTAACACTAACTTGACTTCAAAACTTACTATAAATCAAGAGTAATCAAGACAATGTGGTGTTGGTGAAAGAACAGACAGACAGATTGGTGGAACAAAATAAACCAAGAGTAAACCCACATAAATACAAGTCAACTGATCTTTGGCAAATGAGTAAAAGCAATACAGTGGAGAAAAAGCTGATCTTTTCAATGAATGGTGCTGAGACAGGAGACAGCTAGAGAAAGGCTAGGCAAGCAGACAGGACAGATTCTCAGGTAGCAAACTTCTGGCAGGCCTCTCAGGCTCAGCGTTGGTAAACAACCTCCCTGCCAGACTCCCAAGCAAGAGCTTAAGAACTCACCAATCAGCTCACCATTGGGGTCGACCTCCTGCCCGTCGGGCCTTAGTACTGACCAATCAGAACAGCTAGTGCCGACCAATCAGCTCCCAACTGGCTTGGGCTTAGGGCTATATTAGCACCCGGTTTAGTCCACAGACTGGCAACCTCTTCCGGTCCCCGCCCACGGTGGGAGCTTTACGGTCCTCTCAATAAATCCTGCTTTCTCACTCTCGGGCTGTCCGAGTCCCTCATTCCTCCTGGGCCCGAGACAAGAACCTCGACCTGAATTGCTGCGGAAGACTGTCAGAGCCAAAAAGCCGCGCACACCAGAGGCTGGCTTGCCAGCTGATGGAGCCGGCTGAACCACAGGGGCTGCTGGAAGAGGGTGAGACTCCGAAGTTGAGGCGCCCTGGGGGCCGGGCTTGCCAGTACGCCGAACCAGCAACACTCTCAGAGCTTGGCTTGTCAGCCCATCAGAGCCAACACTTCCAGGGCTAGGCTTGCCAGCCCCTCGAGACAACCCTCTCCAGGGCTTGGCTGGCCGACTCATTGAGACAATACTCTCGAAGCCCCCGGCTGACCTGAAAAATCCACATCTGTGCTAGAACTGGACATCCACATGAAAAAGTGAATCTAGACATGGACCTTACATCCGTCGTCATAATTAACTCAAGATGGATCACAGACCTAAATATAAAACCCAAACTATAAAACTCAAGAAAAATCACATAGGAGAAAAATCTAGATGACTTTGGGTTTTGCCATGACTTTTTAGATATGATACCAAAAGCATAATCCATGAAATACAGAATCAATAAGCTGAAATTCACTAAAATTAAAAATTGCTGCTCTACAAAAGACACTATCAAAAGATTGAAAAGACAATCCACAGACTGAGAGAAAATATCTGCAAAAGATGTATCTGATAAAGGAGAGTTACCTAAATTTTACAAAGAATTATTAAGATTCAACAATAAAAAAAACTAACAACCTGGTTAAAAAATTAGTCAAAGACCTTAAAAGATACTTCAACAAAGACATACAGATGACAATAAGCATGTGAAAGACACAGCACATCATGTGTCATCAGACAAATGCAAGTTAAAAAAATGAGATACCACTACATATCAACTAGAATGGACAAAATCCAGGATATCAACAGCACCAAATGCTGATAAGAAAGTGGAGAAACAAAAACTCGCATTCTATTCCTTTAGGGCAATGCACGACATTCTCATTCATTGATAGTGTAAATACAAAGTGGTTCAGCCACTTTGAAAGACAATTATGGTGGTTTCTTACAAAACTAAACATACTCTTAACCCAGCAATCATACTCCTTGTTATTTACCCAAAGGAGCTGCAAACTTATATCCACATAGAAACCTGCACATAGATGTTTACAGCAGCTTTTGGAAGCAACTAAGATGTCCTTGTAAGCAACCAAGGTGTCCTTTAGTAGTAGGTAAATAATTTTTTTTTGTAATTGTGGCATATTCAAGCTATCACTAAAAAGAAATGAGCTATCAAGACATTAAAAGACATAGAGGAACCCTAAAAGTACATTGCTAAGTGATTTCAAATACATGATATTCTGGAAAAGGCAAAACTGAAGACAATAAAAAAAGATCAGTGGTTGTCAGGGGTTGGGAATGAGAGAGGGTTGAACAGAGAATTTTTAGGGTAATGAAAGTGTTTTGTATGATACTCTAATGGTGGATATATTCATTATACATTTATCAAAACTAATAGAATGTGGAACACCAAGAGTGAATCCTAATATAAACGATGGAATTTGGGTGATAACTATGTGGGTGTTAATAATGTAGGTTCACCAGTTATAACAAATGTACCACACCAGTTAGGGGATGTCAGTAGTGGAGGAGGCCACCTATGTGCGCAGGCAGGGGATATATAGGAAATATCTGCACCTTTTTCTCAATTTTGCTGTGAACCCAAAACTGCTCTAAACAAAAAGTCTTAGAAAAATAAAATTAAAATCCACTCACAAATTTCTCGCTTTCCTTTCCACTCACCTTTCCTTTTACAACATTATTTTTAAGGTTTAGACAAGTCTGAGCTCTCAGCTATTAATATTTGAACTCTACTTGCCTGTACTGAAGAAAAAGAAAGCAAATAAAGGACACTAAATATCTCAACTAAAATATCAAAGTTCTCAGAAAAAATCTTCCAAAAACATAAAATGTTATAGGCTACAGAGACAGGAATTTTCTTTAAAGAAAAAATAATACAAAATAAGATCAGAACTGTTTCATAACTTAATTTGTCACATGCATTACAAAAATATGATGAATTACAAAACACAAGAGTTAGCTCTTGTAATGTTTCTCTGATCATGGGTATGCCAGCTATGAATCCACTGACTCTCAGCCCCACGTTTTCCCCTCTACACTCTACTCTGTCAGACTAAAGCTAAGATCCTACAAACATTTCTCAGGCTCCCCTTATCCACTAGCTTCCTCTTGGTTTCTGTCAGTGGAAAAAAACATTGAAGGAGTGCTGGTAAACACTACACCAACAACTCCAGGGGTGCCCTCATGTTATCAAAGGGGCAGTAGTGCTGGTTCTTCCCTGTCCCCTCCTCTGTCTTCACCCTCCCAACCTCAGACTTCCCCATAACAATTCTACACAAAAAATGATACAATATGCATTCCCTTTGGGCAGGTTATACAGAACAGGAATGAGAAACAATCACATTAATTTGGCAAAACCATAACCATGGATGAATGGCAGATTATGCACTTATTGATCTGTACATTAAACTAAATAGATCTAATGGAACTTCTGGCAGTAGGAACCATTTTCTGGGCAATCAAGCCACCATGCAGGTAATTCCTTTAAAAATGTTTAATCATGCTTTTTAAAACTTTTCTACTATTTCCTATGCCCCCTCCCCCCCAAAAAGGAAAAAGTGCAATCTTATTGGAGCAAGTCAATAATGTTTTCAAAGGCTAACCTAAATAAAGCAGATATAAAGAAACCAGTAATAATATTCTACGCAGACTTATGATAAATTTTAAAAGCCAAACTAATGTAACTAATTTAACTACAAAAGACAATCATTACCTGAATAATCCCAGTGATAAAAAAAATCTGTTAAATATCTCAGACAAGATGAAAGTTTTCGTCTTTAACATCTCCTTCTCCAAAAAAAGGCTCAAGGAAGATATCTCCGTTAACTATTCTTGGGAAGGACTATAGCAAACATAAAATAGCATTTACTTATCCACCACTTTTTAAAAAGTAACGAAAGCCGTGAGAATTGAACTGTCCTCCAGTACAAGGCTTAGAAATGTCTGCACGAGCCCGAGTCCGCGAAAGGGGGGCACACCGCTCATCCCTTTCTTCCAGCAGAGACGGAGATCCACCTGTGGACCTGAGCTCGCTCTTGTTAAGCTGCTGCCAGGGTTCACCACGCTGGGTTTCAGACAAGAGGAGGAACAAAGGAGTGAGCAAAAAAAATTCAAGTGGAACTTAAAAGATTTACAAGAGAACAAACAATTCAAAGCCTGAGGAGACCAACTAGGTTGATAAATAAAATCATGCTAATGGTAGCAAATGATAAAGTGACCATCATGCTAATGGCAGCAAATGATAAAGAGAGATCAGTAAAAATTTAATTTGCGGACAATAAAAGTCTATAAGGTCGGTAGACCTGACTGAGGTTAAATAAAGGAGTTACTTTTTGGAGAATCAAATGACACATGAGAGCATCATGCGGAACCTAAGCAGGCAGAACTGCTGTGCTAACATCCAGGGTTTATAGGAAGAAAAGCCTATTATTTATTTATTTATTTATTACTTTAAAGATAGGGGGCACAATTCGGGATTGGGTATGCAGGTGGTCATGGACAGGTAAAGTCTGGGCTTCCCTTTGGTCTCCACTTTGCCTGGTTTGAGATCAGGTACCCTTGTCGAGGTTGGGTTCCCCTCACCCATCACACTCACCCCACCCCCACTCCAGCAGTCTCCTGCTCCTGCCAATCCCTTTCTTATAGTATTACAGTTGATGTTCAGTGTCCACTTGTGGGTTAGAACATGTGGTACTCTGTTCTTTGTTTCTGTGATGGATCACTGAGTACGACTGACTCTAAATCCATCCAAGTTGCTGCAAAATCCATATGGTTGTCCTTCTTTATGGTTGTGTAATATTCCATTGTGTATATGTACCACATTTTTTTATCCAGTCTGGTTTCGATGAGCAACATGGTTCCATGTTTTTGCTATTTTGAATAGTATTGCAATAAACATGTGTGTGCAGGTATTAAAAAAAAAAAGAAATATCTGCATGTATATAAACACAGACCTACATATTACATACAAATAAATACACAAACACACAGCTGTACAGCATTCCTGGAAAGCCAAGAATAGTGAAGCACTTCTGAATGATATAAAGCAGATGAGAAAAGGCCAACAGCAAAATTTGAAGGAGATGAAGAAAGTGAAAAAAGGTCTCTGAAGAAGTGAATTTTCTAGAACCTGAAAAGAATCCTCCCATATCAGAAGAGTAGGAGAAAACAGCCATAAGTGAATGGGATATTAAAAGCCTACAAAATAAGCTCCCTGGTATCTTGCTCTTAAAGCTGCTGACCTCCACATTGGGCCCCAAGACAACAATCACAAGCATAGTTCTCTGAAACTGCAGAACTTCTCAGTGGGATACTTACAGAACTGAATGGGATGAGACTCAGAAAGCCAGATCTCAAAACGTGGGACAGGAATTACCATGTCGTGATTTGGCTAAGTAGATAGTAGCTGCAGTTGTAGAAGGAGCATGTATTCCCAACTAACCAATTCACTCTCACCCCATTTCTCATATTTGCATTATTTGCCTTGCATTTGTTTTCACAATCTCTGGTCTACATGTTCACTTGTAAATAAAAACAGATATACAAAATTCAACAAAAAATTTTGAGAACATCCACTGAAAGGCAAAAAAAAAAAAAAGGAAAAGATAATCTACCCCACCTCTAACAATCTAGTTATAGTAGGAAACAGAAGCAAGCCTTAAATTAACTATAAGTCTTCTCCAATAAACACAAGAAGATGCTGCATGCCTTAAAATCAATGCACTACACAGAGGCCCTGCACCAGACAAAGCAACATAGAAGAAGAAAGTCTCTATAAGAGTTCATTACAGAAGAAAACACAGAAATACATAATGGAGAAGAAGAGCATCATAGTGAAGAAACTCAGGGTATATCTGAACACTTGACTGTATGAGATATAACAATGTATTGTGGTGTTTACAAATACAGAATTTAGGCCGGGTTCAGTGGCTCAGCGGCTCAGCCTGTAATCCCGCGCTTTGGGAGGCCGAGGTGAGTGAACTGCCTGAGCACACAGGTTCGAGACCCGCCTGGGCAACTCGGCGAGACCTCATCTCTACAATTATAAATCAAAACAAAACAAAATACAGAATTTAGCTACATAATAACGATAATTCAATGGTAGAAGATAAATACAACTCTCTGAATGGATGATAGAACTCGTAGGCAAAAAGTATCAATGATTATATCAAAGATAGCAAACATAGCAAAGATAGCCTACCACAGAGAATACCTATTCTTTTTAAGGTCATATAAATATATATTAGAACCAAACATAAATACTAGAACATAACATAAGCTTCAACAGAACTGAAATAAAAGAGCTGATATTGTTTTTTTTGTTGTTGTTGTTGTTTGAGTTGGAGTCTCACTCTGTCACCCAGACTGGAGTGCAGTGGCCGCTCCCGGCCACCGCAGCCTCGACCTGCTGAGCTCCGGTGATCCTTCCACCCCAGCCTTCCGAGTAGCTGGAACTACAGGTGCGCTCTACCACACCCGGCTGATTTATGGTAGAGATGAGGTCTCGCCTGCCCAGGCAGGTCTCAAACCCGCCGGCTCAGGCAATCCACTCACCTCAGCCTCCCAAAAGCGCGGGATTACAGGCTGAGCCACCGAGCCCGGCTTGAGCTGATATTGTTAATAACATCTTCTGTCATTACACAACTAAACTAGGAAAATCAGCCAGGCTCGGTGGCTCAGCCTGTAATCCCGTGCCTTTGGGAGGCTGAGGTGAGTGGATTGCCTGAGCCCACAGGTTCAAGACCTGCCTGGACAACTTGGCGAGACCTCATCTCTACAATAAATCAAAAATCAGCTGGGCATGGTAGCGCGCACCTGTAGTTCCAGCTACTTGGAAGGCTGAGGCGGAAGGATCACCGAGCCCAGCAGGTCAAGGCTGCGGTGGCCGGGAGCGGCCACTGCATTCCAGTCTGAGCGACAGACTGAGACTCCAACTCAAAAAAATAAATAAATAAAATAAACTAGGAAAATCTCCAAAAGTGTAAAAATCAGACAATACATTTCCAATAACCAACAGGTTAAAGACATAACCACATGGAAAAATTTTTTTTTAAAAGGAATGAATTAAATGACAATAATACACAATATGTCAAAACTTGAGGGTTTTATGGCGTCTATACTTAGAAATTTAAAGTCTTAAATACATATAACTGAAAATACACCCAAAAAAGGCTGAATAATCGTGTTTTCAGCTTCCATATAAAGAAAACTACTAAAAGAACAGCAAGTCCAAACCAAAGAAATATGGAAACAATTTTATTTAAAAAGAAGTCAATGAAATAAAATCTAAACATTTAATAGACAAAGTCAAATATAACTCCTTTAAAAAGATTAACAAAATTGATAAACTCCTAGCAAGATTAACTTTAAAAAATAATAAATTATCAATATCAAGAATGAAGATATTATGAACAATACTTTATGCCAATGCTGGATTCTTTTGTGCTTGCTGACGATATCCCTTAAAAAGCACAACTTACCAAAACAGACATTGGAAGAATTAGAAAAGCTAAATAGTCATATCTAATTTTTTAAAATTGAATGTTACCAAAAATCTTTGCTTAAAAAAAATTCAGGCCCGCTGATACTCTTCCAAACATGTGAAGAAGAAATACCAGCAATCTCATTCAAACTTTTCCAGAGAACAGAAAGAAGGTGACACTTTCCAAATTCATTTTTCTAAGGCCAACAAAACTTTAATTACATAGCATAATGAGAATGTTACAAGAAAATTAAATACAGTACCAATCTATCTTATGAACACAAATGCAAAGACACTAACAAAACGCTAGTAAATAATATCCTGCTATATATATCTTTTTAACCAAAAAATCTTTATTTTAGCCTTCAAAGAAGAATTCTTCGTTTTTTTCCAGGATAATCATGATTAATTTACAAAAATGGGTATACGTCTTCAAAGCATTTCCCCTTAATGGAAAACTTAGCTTAGGATCAAATATTTAAAAGGTAAAAAAACAAAACAAAACAAAACAAAACACTACTATTTTGCTGCCACTGTGAGACAAAACTGAATCTAGCGTAAGTCAGGGAAACCCATTCACACTTCAGGTCCTTCTCCTCCAGGAACCAGCATTGGTATATTATTTCCATTCAGCAAACTCTGATCCAATTTAGTAACCCTTCTTCCTTCGGTGGGACTTCAAGCTCAGATGCATCTCCAGTACCACACTGACAAAGTCACCAGATGCTAGAAGAGTGCCAACAATGTCCTCATCACTCTTCATCATGACATGAGTTCTGACCCTACACGTCTGTCGACAAGCTCTAGCGGCAGCAGCTGTGACAGGCGGTAGCCGCGTTAGCCCCCAGGGCGACACCAGAAGTCAATTTTTTTTTAATCACATCTCTGTGTGTAGGTTTTATCTAGGAGTGTAAAGATGTTTTAATATTCAAAGATCAATTTACTATATTAGGTAAAGAAAAAATATAATTATCTGGATATATACAAAAACTTCATTTGATAAAATTTAACACCCATTCATGATAATTCTAAACAAAATAAGAAAAGAAGGCCACATATCCTTTCTCTGACAGAGTAGCTACAAAAACAAATCTATAGCAAGCATCATACTTAGTGGCAAATTTGAAATTGCTTTCCCCCAGAGATCAACTATGAGATAAGGTTGCCTACTATCATGGCTTCTTTTCAACATAGGACTAGATGTCACAGACAAGTGCAGTAAGACAAAAAAAAAAAAAAAAAACCAAAAGGAGAAAAAAGAATTAAAACTGTCATTATTCACAATAAATAAGAATGTATATGCCAAAATCTACACATAAACTATAGAATTAATAAGTGAATTTAGCAAATCACCAGATGGAAGGTCAGTACACAAAAATAAAGTTTGATATACCAGCATCAAACAAATAGTAAATAAAACTTTTAAAATATTACTTGGCCAGGCATGGTGACTCATGCCTTTAATTCCAGCACTTGGGGAGGCAAAGACAAACAGATTGCTTGAGTCCAGAAGTTCGCAACTAGCCTGGGCAACATAGCAAAACCTTGTCTCTACAAAAAGAATCAAAAAATTAGCCAGGTCTAGTGGTGTGGACCTGTAGTCCTAGCTACTCAGGATGCTGAAGTGGAAGAATTGCCTGAGCCAAGGAGGTCGAGGCTGCTGTGAGCTATGATCAGGCCACTGTACTCCAATATGGGCAACAAAGTAAGACCACAACTCAAAATAAAAAATAATAATAAAATTAATAAAATCATATTACTTCCAATAGGCTCAAAAAAACATCAAATACCTAAAATAAATCTAAAGACAAATCTCTGCATGGAGAAATATAAAACATTATTCAAGGAAATTTTAAAGACTAAATAAAAGAAAGACATTTCACATAGATTAGAAGGCAATATGTCAGTTCTAGTTCTTCCCCAATTACCCTATAGTCATTGCAATAATAATAAAAATTCTCGGCATATTATTTTGTGGATATTAAAGAGCTGACTCTAAATTATATATGAACATTTAAAAAGGGTAGGCCAAGGCAATCCTGAAGAAGAACCATGCTATAGAACTTATACAAGATATCACTACAGAAACTAACATAGGATAGTGTTGGCACAAGGACATATAAATATTATAAACTCATAACTTAGAAACAAAGCTATATGTATATGGATGTCTGATTTATGACAAAGTAGACACAGTACAATGGGGACAGAAGAATTTTTTCAATAGATAATGCTGGTTCAACTTCACGTTTCTATGAAGCCAAAATGAATATTGAGCCCCCTGCCAAACACAATTATCTTTTCTATATGGATGACAGATCTACATGGGATCAATAAACCAATAAAGATTTGGGGTAGAAAAGGGTTTCTTAAGTAAGATTTTTAAAAGAGGACTAACCAGCTGGGCATGATGGTTCACTCCTGCAATCCCAGCACTGTGAAAGGCTGAGGCTAGAGAACTGCTTGAGTCCAGGAGTTTAAGACCAGCTTAGAGGTAACATAGTGAAGACTTGTCTCTAAAAAAAAAAATTTTTAATTAGCTGGACGTGGTGGCACATTCCTGTAGTCCCAGCTACTTGGGAAGCTGAGGCAAATCACCTGAGCCCAGCTTGTGAAGCTGCAGTGAGCCATAATCATACCACTGTACTCCAGCCTGGGCAACAGAGTAAGACCCTGACTCAAAAAAAAAAAACACTAACCATAAGGAAAAATTAATAAATCGAATTACATTTTTAAAATTTAAATTAAAAAGACACTATTCAATGAATAAAAAGGCAATCAAAGGATGAGGAAAATACCAACAACAGTACTTGTGTGTATAAACACACACATATACACACAAAAAACAGCTTGCACTCAGAACTCCTACAAAGAGTAAAAAAAAAAAAAAAGGCAGACAACCCAATTTTTAAAAAAAAGATGAAACATTTGAACTAACATTACACAAAAAGATAATCATGTGGCCAATAAATAATATGTAAAGCAGTTTGACTTCACTGATCATAAGCAATATGCAAGTTACAATATACAATGTACCCACCAGAACTGCTAAAATGAAATTTACATTGTTGGTGAAGATGTAGAGCCTGCCTGGTTGAAGAGTAAACTAGTTCAACCACTCTGGAAAACTTGGGGCAGTACATATTCAAGTCGAACACAACCTGGCAATTTCACTCCTACGTATACACTGCAAGAAACATGAATATATGTCCACTAAAAGGCATACACAAGAAATATCACAACAGCAACACTTGTAATAGGCAAAAACTAGAATCCCAAATGTTCACCAACAATAAGATGAATTTGTGTCAAGTCTCCAAGACCGCCTCTAAGTAATCTGCTAAGAGGACTCACAGGACTCATAAACTGTTACACTTAGTTTATCATAGCTGAAAGACACAAAACAAAATCAGCAAAAGGAAAAGAACATAGGTGAAGTCTGGAGGAAACCAGGTGCATGTTTTCAAGAGCCCTCTCCCAGTGGAGTCACACATGAAACATCTAATACCTCCAGTAATAAGCGGCAACCACATCATGTGAAGTGACTACTAGGAAAGCTCACTGGAGCCTAGGAGTCCAGGATTTTCACTGGTAGGTGGTCTGGTAGGCACACAATGAATGACCACAGTTATAAAAGCTTTAGTTCATGAGAAGAAAAACAGGTATTCACCATAACACTGTTTGGACAAACTGGTACAACACAGTTCAAGGACCCAAACATGCAAACAGTCATAAAATGTTCCAAGAGCTCAATTTCTAGAAGCCTGTCAAGGACCAGTCACAAAAACATGTCGTCCTAGGAACACAAAAGGTTTGAGCAACTCAAGTCTGCTGAGTTAACTCTATCCTACTCAGGATTAAAGAAAATCATGTGGTTATGCAACAACACACTATATAGCAATGAAATGTTGCTACGTACAACATGGTTGAGTCTCATAAACATACTAAGCGAAAAGAGTCAGACAACAGAGTAAACACTATGAGTTCATTTATATACAATTAAACATATACACAGATGTCACATTAGAAATCACAATCAAAATTAATTATGGTTGTTTCTGGGAGGGTGGTGTAATGCTGGATATATGACTGTGCTTACTGAATAAAAATTCATCAAATTGCATACTTAGGATCTGTACATTTTTCTGTACATGTTATATGTCAATTAAAAGCTTATGCATAAAAAAAGTTAAAAAAAAAAGCTTATGCAAAGAATGTTTCTATTTCCTATTTGTTTTTTGTTTGTTTGTTTGTTTGTTTTGGGTTGTTTTTGTTTTGGTTTTGGTTTTTGAGTTGGAGTCTCACTCTGTCACCCAGACTGGAGTGCAATGGCCGCTCCCGGCCACCGCAGCCTCAACCTGCTGGGCTCCGGCGATCCTTCCGCCTCAGCCTTCCGCGTAGCCGGAAATACAGGCATGCGCTACCACGCCCGGCTGATTTTTTTGATTTATTGTCGAGATGAGGTCTCGCTGCCCAGGCGGGTCTCGAACCCAAGGGCTCAGGCGATCCACTCACCTCAGCCTCCCAAAGGCGTTGGATTACAGGCTGAGCCACCAAGCCTGGCTCCTATTTGTTTACTCATGAGGAAACTTTAGGAAAATTTCTTTTTTTTTTCTTGAGTCGGAGTCTCACTCTGTCGCCCAGACTGGAGTGCGGTGGCCGCTCCCAGCCACCGCAGCCTCGACCTGCTGGGCTCCGGCGATCCTTCCGCCTCAGCCTTCCGCGTAGCCGGAATTACAGGCATGCGCTACCACGCCCGGCTGATTTTTTTGATTTATTGTCGAGATGAGGTCTCGCTGCCTAGGCGGGTCTCGAACCCAAGGGCTCAGGCGATCCACTCACCTCAGCCTCCCAAAGGCGTGGGATTACAGGCTGAGCCACCAAGCCCGGCTCCTATTTGTTTAGTCATGAGGAAACTTTAGGAAAATTTCATTCTACACAATCACATTTTCCTAAGATCAAACTCCCAATGCAGTTCAAAATCCATGATTTTTATATTAAAAGCTGTATTTTAAATCAAATATCTATATAAAAAATACTCTTGGACTTCTCACTTTTGACATAACAGTATAAGGAGGTTAACAAATGCTCTCCCAATAAGACGACAACCAGGAGTGACGGCACATACCTGTACTACCAGCACTTTGTGAGGCCGAGGTGGGAGCACGGCGTGAGCCCAGGAGTTCAGACCAGCCTGGGCAACACGGTAAGACCTCATCTCTACAAAGAGTCAAAAAATTAGCTGGGCATGGTGGTGCACACATGTAAGTCCCAGTTACTTGGGTGGGGATCACCTGAGCACGGGAGGTCGAGGCTGCAGTGAGCCACGATCGCACCACTGTACTCCACCGACAGAGTAGCAACAGAGTAAGACCACCCCCAACCCTCCAAATTTTAAAAATAAATAAATAAAGATAGACAAAACAGTCAAAGACAGCCATTTCAGTGCTCTGGAATTCAACCAAAGACATACAACAAACTGAGAGCATTTATTCACTAAGTTAACTAAATTTCAGAAGAAACAGTGAATGTTCAGTTCCGAGCTGCTACCAGCCCTGCAATCCCAGTCCTAGCTCTATAGTATGGCAGTTTAATCTGGGCACTGCAGTTACCTGAGAGTGCTCACTGGATTTGGGTGGGGTGTTGTCAGTTAATGTGGCAAATAGGGAAGGCCAGTGGCAGACTGGTGGACTAGCCAGCAATGCAACAGGCAGTTGTAGGGGTGAGACAGCCATAAGAGGCTCGAAAAGCTCTCTCCACTGGTAGACTGTGCACATGCACATAACAGACTACAGCAGGCTCAAGCCACCACGCATTCCGGGCCAACAGAGGCTGTACTTACTCAGGAGACTTTAAGAGAACCTGGCAGAAAGCAAAAGTCAGGGAAGAACTGAAAATGGCCTGAAGTTAGAATGTATATCCATCTCACATAGATCCATTAGCAGAAAGTAGAAACTTTATTTACTGGCTTGAGGTTTTTAGCCATAATCTCGGAAAAATCTTTGGCTGATTCTGAAATTATGGAGACAGATATCCCAAGGAAGATAAGCATAAAAATACAAACAAGAAAAAAAACTAGCCGGGTTCGGTGGCTCAGCCTGTAATTCTGCACCTTGGGAGGTTGAGGTGAGTGAACTGCCTGAGCCCGCGGGTTCGAGACCTGCCTGTGCAACTTGATGAGACCTCATCTCTACACTAAATCAAAAAATTAGCCGCGCTTGGTAGCACGTGCCTGTAATTCCAGCTACTTGGAAAGCTGTGGCGGAAGGATCGCCAGAGGTCGAGGCTGCGGTGGCCGGGAGCGGCCACTGCACTCCAGT
>NW_007245909.1:268645-306505 GCF_000164805.1 Carlito syrichta
AAAAAAAAAAAAAAACTGAAAAGACACATCAACAGCCACATATCATAGAGAAGACAGATTTCACAGATTTGGTCCAAGCAAGTTACTTAAACAAGCAAAAGAAAAACAACTTTCAGGGTGAAAAAAGGCCAGAATCCAAGTTGCAAATACATATTATTATACACAACTCTCAACAAAAAAAATCACAAGACATGCCAAAAAACAAGAATGTATAACCCACTCAGGAAAAAGGCAGTCAACAGAAAATAGCCAGAGTGTCCCCAGATGTTGAATACAGCAGAAAAAACTTCAAAGCTGCTACTATAAACATTATCAAAGAATTAAAGGAATCTTGTTCAGAGAATTACAGAAAAGCATGACAATTTCTCATTGAATAGGGATTTTTAATAAAAATATTAAAATTATTAAAAAGAAACTTGGAAATTCTGAAGTTGAAAAATTCAATAATCAAAATAAACAATTCACTATAGGAACACAATAGCAGATTTAAGATGAAAGAAAAAAGAATTAGTAACCTTGGAAAGGCAAATCAATAGAAACTCTTCAACTGGAAGAACAGAGAGAAAAACACTGGCAAAAATAATGAAAGCACCTCAGAGATGTATGAGACATTATCAAGGATAAAAACATAAATGGAATGGAAGCCCCAAAAGGAGAGAGGGAGCAGCAAAAATAGCTGAAGAAATAATGATAAGAAAACTTCCCAAATTTGATGAACATTAATCTACAGAACCAAGAAGCTCAACAAACTCCAAGTAAAATAAACACAAAGAGATCCATATCCAGATACATTGCAGCATAGTCAAACAAAGAGGAAATCTCTAAAGCAGCAAGAGAAAACAACAAATCACCACAAAGAGCACAGATTCACCTTTATTCTGTAAAGGGATAGACAGATAGTAAATATTTTAGGCTACATGGTCAGTGTTACAACTACTCAACTGTTACCATTGTAGCACAAAAGTAGTGACACTCCATGGGCAAGGTTATGGTCCCATAAAATTTATGTGCATTTGACATTTAAATTTAATATAATTTTCATTTGTCACCAAATACTTTCTTTTGATTTTGGTCAACCATGTAAAAATGTAAAAACCATTCTTAGCACACAGATAGCACAAAAGCAGGCAGTATGCCATATGTGGCCCAGAGCCATTCCCCTGATCTAAAGAGAAAGACGCTTCTTAATGCTCACCTTCTATAAGATACAATGGATGTCAGAAGACAATGCAATGATATATATAAAATATATTATTGCTGAAAAATCTGTCATAAAACCAGAATGCTTTATATGTTTTATATACCTCTGTGTGTGTGCGTGTGTGTGCATGTGTATTTTATGTGTATGTATGTAGATATGGGGGTCTCGCTATGTTGCCCAGGCTGGTCTCACACTCCTGGCCTCAAGCAGTCCTCCCACTTCAGCCTCCCAAAGTGTTGGTATTATAGGCATGAGCCACTACACCCGGACTATATACCAAATTTTGAGACAAGGAGACCCACCAATGATTACCTTTATTGCCATGTCAACTCTTCTTATAATCACATTGATTAGGAAAGTTAGAATCAGCATTGGCCTTTTTTTTTAAAACATTATCTTGTTTATTAATGTAAAAATATACCACAAACTACAACACAAAATAATAAAATCAAAGCTAAGCAATAAAAAGCAAAGATTAAGCAAATAGCAATGATATACTTTAATGAGTGCTACTTACCTGATTTTAATAATTATAGGGCACACAAGCAGGCATGTGCTGGGTACTTCGGTCACAGCAACATTAGAAAAGTATCAAAACCATAAGCTGAGCCTGGAACATTTTGCTATTCCAGAAACAAAGCAGTCTCCATGGGACTGTAATTGGAACACTTCCTTTACTTCCTTCTCATGTGAAAAGCAAATTGTCCAACAGAGTCTCCATGCATTATGACAAAAATGCCCAGTCAACAGTCCTATCCCATCCCAGCCACTCCAACTGCTGAAAGGAAACAACGACTAAGTGAAGGAAACAGGAGGACCAGAGAGCAGTGCAAATAAGGGATTGACAAGAGAGAAGACATGCCACTGAAAGAAATGAATAAATGAATGGGCACGTATGTTAAGAGTTGGTTAGGAAGAAAAAATAGGAAAATTGAATGTAGCAGGAAAGTGTTTAAAAGGAGCCTTCTTTGGATTATCAGACCATCACATGAAAAGGATGGTGTAGTGGAGAATGTTAAGTCCTGAATCACCAGCAAGATTTTAAAAGCTTGCAACAAAAAATCTACAAACTGCAAGAAATAAAACGCTATACTTACAGAAACTAACATTAAGTATATCTTCATTAAAATGAGTGTTCAATTTAAATATATCTGAAGATATTTAAGTTAGTTTAATCAGATCACTTTATTTGATAAACTGAGATCAGGGCCTCTAAGAGGATGCTTGTTTTGACTACAGGGCAGAATGTTAGACAAGGACATAACGATAATTGAGAGAGGTCATTTTTATGTACAAACTACTATCACTATTAGAAGATAAGTCTACTGTATGAGGCCAACCTCCCTCTAGTTCCCAGGCTGACTGTAGACTGTATACATGCACAATAGAGACTGAGCGACAGAGCAAGCTCTCATCTCTGAAAAATAAATAATAATAAAATAATAAGCTGGGCTCGGTGGCTCAGCCTATAATCCCGCGCCTTTGGGAGGCTGAGGTGGGTGGATTGCCTGAGCCTGCTGGTTTGAGACCTGCCTGGGCAACTTGGCAAGACCTCATCTCTACAATAAATCAAAAATTAGCCAGGCATGGTAGCGCACGCCTGTAGTTCCAGCTACTCGGAAGACTGAGGCGGAAGGATTGCTGGAGCCCAGGAGGTGGAGGCTGCGGTGGCTGGGAGCGGCCACTGCATTTAAGTCTGGGCAACAGAGTGAGACTCCAACTCAAAAATAATAATAATAATAATAATAATAATAATAAAAATAAAAATAGCAGCCTGGACTGTCTATATTCATACTAAAAATGTGGTTTGGAGAAATTCTCACATGAAGACATAAGTATGTGCTGCAACACGTGTTTTTGTTCAAAGACTATAGTTATTAAGCGCCAACGGTTTTCCAGGCAGCACTAGCTACTGGGGACACAAGTGAAGAAAGTTAGGATCTCAAGAACTTACTCATAAAATGGGACCAATTATCCTTTTTTTTTTTTTTGAGTTGGAGTCTCACTCTGTCGCCCAGACTGGAGTGCAGTGGCCGCTCCCGGCCACCACAGCCTCGACCTGCTGGGCTCCAGCGATCCTTCCGCCTCAGCCTTCCAAGTAGCTGGAATTACAGGCATGCGCTACCATGCCTGGCTGATTTTTTGATTTATTGTAGAGATGAGGTCTCGCTGCCCAGGCGGGTCTCGAACCCGCGGGCTCAGGCAATCCACTCACCTCAGCCTCCCAAAGGCGCGGGATTACAGGCTGAGCCACCGAGCCCGGCTCAATTATCCTTATTAACTAACAACTGATTACTTACTGTAGTGAAGCATTATGAAGGAAAATATAGTACAATAAGAAAGAATAAAAGAGAATTTTAAATGCAAGCAATTTTTTAAGTCTACTGTTCCACCCAAGTTATAACTTTAATTAATCAAATTGTATTTTAAGTGTGCTAGAAAACTTTAAAAATTTAAAAGGTACAATAGCAAAGTCTTATGTAAGGGTAACTGGCCAATAGTCACCCTCTGAAGTTCTCTATTTTCTAAATCTAATAAGGACTCAACTTGACCTTTTTTTTCCCTCTCTTATCCAAATTCCTAAGAGGCTTGGGGAGTCATGTCTGATAAGGACTTACCATACAAGGTTTTATTCCCCTATTACCCTATATACCAAAGTTTATTTTCCAACGTGACTCTGGCATAGCATCATATAACAAATAAAGAAGCAAATCAAAGAATTTTCTGGCCCTGTAAAGTCATCTCTTGGGGACTCCCAGACACTGGGAAACTTGAAAGACACTTACCTATCCTCTCTGAAATCTGCCACATATAGGACTTCAGCAAACTTGGAGTTTTTTTCTGACCCCTTATCACAACAAAACATCTTCTCTACTGATTTCCACAATCCCTTAGATAGGAACTACAAATTACCAGCCAAGAAATCTTTGAATCCACCTATGACCTGCAAGACCCTCTACCCACCCAGCCTTGGAAATGTCCCTCCTTCCTGAACCAAACCAATGAAAATCTCACATGTATTGATTTATGGTTTCTTAACTTCTGCCTTCCTAAAATGTATACAACCAAACC
The DNA here is from genome assembly GCF_000164805.1 of Carlito syrichta. Classification (NCBI taxonomy): domain Eukaryota; kingdom Metazoa; phylum Chordata; class Mammalia; order Primates; family Tarsiidae; genus Carlito; species Carlito syrichta. The sequence continues at coordinate 272,919 of NW_007245909.1, forward strand.
ACCATTAAATCACGGTGGGTCTCAGAACCTCATGAAGATGGGTCTTCCTGGGCCTAGGTCCTCAAGTTTGGTCTCAGAACCTCCTGAAGATAGGTCTTCCTGGGCCTAGGTCCTCAAGTTTGGTTTATTAAACCATCTTAAAATATTTTACAGCAGAGCTCGGTGGCTCAGCCTGTAATCCCACGCCTTTGGGAGGCTGAGATTGAGTGGAATGCCTGAGCCCTTGGGTTCGAGACCCGCCTGGGCAGCGAGACCTCATCTCTACATTAAATCAAAAAATCAGCTGGGTGTGGTAGCACGCGCCTGTAATTCCGGCTACTCGGAAGGCTGAGGCAGAAGGATCGCCGTAGCCCAGCAGATCGAGGCTATGGTGGCCAGGAGCGGCCACTGCACTCCAGTCTGGGCGACAGAGTGAGACTCCAACTCAAAAAAAAAAAATTTTACAGAGTTTGGCATCTTTTTGTCAATATTAATTAAGGTACAAAGATTATCTGTACCCAAAGGGATTATTTGGTAAGGCAAGATGATGACTAGGAAAGAGTTAATCACCAATGATTTATTTTACTTTTTTAGATATGGGGTCTTACTTCATTGTCTAGGCTGGACTCAAACTCCTGAGCTCAAGCAATCCCCTCACCTCAGCCTCCCAAGTATCTGGGACTACAGGCACAGAGCACCATGCCTGGCCCACCACCGATTTTTAAGAAACTATTTAAGACTACTGAAACTTAAGGTCAATTTAAAATATCTTTTTTTAAATTGAGTGTTAAATAGTTACAAGTCACCTAAAATCTGCCTCCAATCTTTTCTTTGGCTTCCCTCTTCCCTTTAACCACACAATACGTCAAACATCCAAGTTCTTGCTAAGAAATTCAATACTGCCTCTGAAGAAATGGCTATAGCTAAGCTACCAAAAACTGAACTCTGGACATTCTTACAATTATTACTTTCACTGTTACAAAGCACTTACCAATCTCCTATTTGCTGTGTCCTTAAATTAATAGCCATTAACGTCCTCACATAGAAGTTACAAACTTCAACAATGCTCTGCAGTTATTTCCTATAGGATATGTTGGAGCTCAGAAACCTATATCCCAAAATATGGTACACTGGCATGTTGAACTAAGAAGCAGACTCAAAGTCTCCCAGGCATCCCCATCTTCCCAACCGCCACACCCTCACTGTCTCTCCCAAAGTGCAGTCCTTTATATCTGCCTAAGATCCTAACCCAAGGAGAACAATTGTATTTTTCTTCCCCTGCCCATGAGACCAAGAATATAACCACACTTGAACAGTCTCATTCACTGTCAAAGAGAATTATATAAGTTAATTTGTTTCCAGATCCATTCATTTTCCCTAGTAATTATTTATTGCCCCACAACAGAATCCCTCTTTTCCCTCCTCCTATAACCTATTTTGCCAGGATATAAGCTTCTGAACCCCATTGAGGGATGGGCAATTACTCAGTGATTCTTCCTGTATGCGCATCAAATAAACGTGTATGCCTTTTCTCCAATTAATCTGCCTTTGTGAGCTGATTTTTAAGCAAACTTTAGGAAGGCAAAGGGGAAGTTTCCCTTGGCCCATACAGGTATCTGAAAGATCTTCCTAAAATACAGTTCATTTGTATAACAGCACTCCTAACAGTCTGGCTCCATGGGAGTGCAGTGCTACCCAGGAATATTTAATGAGGTGTTTTGTGCAGGTGGTTCAACAGAAAACAGTGGCAACACCCCAATGAAACAAGCAGTCTTAAATCACCATTAAGAGCTACTCCCAAACACATCTAGACATAATATAACCTGCAGATATATGCCTAAGAACTTCCACCTTATAAACAGGAACACATTTCAGCAATACTTACAGTCAACATTGGAGTTGTCAACAGGCCCCAGGCAAAGAATTCAAGGAAGATGACAATAGCAGCATGGTACACACTTGGTCGGCCAAAACCTTGGAGCTGAAAAACAAAAGTTATTATGAAAAATAGCAAAGAGATTTAAGAAATCTATTACCTTAAAATGATATAGAAAAAAGTGTATAAAATAAATGAAGAGTCCAAATATATTATCTAGGATAAAACTTCATTCTGTGGTGTCCTTGATACCTTCTCCTCCCCTCATCATGAAAGGTGCTAGATTACAATTTTCTACTTGTTCTGTCAATGCAAATCACTGGAGCTCTGGTAAAAAATCAACTGGGTCTTCGAGAGACTGTGGTTCCAAGACCTGACTGTTCTGTACCTAATTATGTGTTTCTAAGCAACTTAACCTCTCTAGGACCAAAGTTTCTTTAGCTACATAATAAGAGAGAGGTTATGGGGGGTCATATACTCAAAAGCCTCAGGGGCAACACAGATGATTTAAATAAATGGAGGAGAGGCAAGACAGACTAGGTCAAATCTGCAAACACACTCCACATGTAAAGGTGTCAAAATCCAGCCTTTTGTTTCAATTGTGTTTTAAAGACTGTGTCTAATCTGCTAGTTTCCTGCAGTTTGTGACTGCTCAGAACAAAATTTAAAATTCCTTTAAAAAATGTAAGATTGAGCTGGGCTCGGTGGCTCAGCCTGTAATCCTGCGCCTTTGGGAGGCTGAGGTGAGTGGATGGCCTGAGTCCGCGGGTTCGAGACCCGCCTGGGCAGCAAGACCTCATCTCTACAATAAATCAAAAAATCAGCCGGGCGTGGTAGCACATGCCTGTAATTCCGGCTACTCAGAAGGCTAAGGCGGAAGGATTGCCAGAGACCAGCAGGTGAGGCTGCAGTGGCCGGAAGCGGCCACTGCACTCCAGTCTGGGCGACTGAGTGAGACTCCAACTCAAAAAAAAAAATGTAAGGTCACTTGACTGCAACAATGCTTATTGCAAGATCAGCTGGTGCTTTGCTAGTACTTGGCAGTAAATGACTGTGATACAGAAAGAAGGCTTCATAAAACCCACACTATTTCTATGTTTATATTTGCAAGTTTTCAAAAGGCAAAAAGTACACCTGCATGGTTTAACTAGAATCTAATCATGGGGTAGTTAGACAAATCCAGATTATAGGAGAGTCTGCAAGACAAATGGCCTGGTCTTCTTAAAAATGTCAATGTCACAAAACAAAAGTAAAGGTAAGGAGAATAATCCAGATTAAAGGAGACTAGAGTCATGACCTAAGAGCGCTCCTGAATTAGACCCTGGATGAAAAGGAAATCATCAGAAATATACATATAAGAACTACATATTAGGTAATTATATGACATTAATGCTAAATTTCCTGGGTATTCTCAGTGTTGCAACTTACTGTCAGATGGTTTGGGGAAAAAAGTGGTACATATATAATTTGGAAGTTAAAAGTCACAAAATGTTAATTGTTAAGTTTAGATCACGGAAATATGAGTTCATTTTACTACTGGCCTCTATAGTAGGTAGTTTTTAAAGCCATTAACAAAATATTTGCAAAACAGAAAGCACTTATCAAAAGGCCCTTAACACATCAGGGCAACCTTCAAAAAATACTGGTTTTCACTAGTCCTTCACCAGGAGAACAGTGAATGGAAATGCCAGTCACTAATTCAGCCTCTGCCTGTGACAAAGCCTTCTGAGTGCCTGCGTGTTCCCTCCTTCCTTTTCAGTCCTTCCAGCTGCTGGAGTCAGAAACTTTGCTGTCATGCCTGCCTCCTCTCTTCCTTGCTGGCTCTCCCCTGGTCCAGTCTTCTACTCTTTCTGGCCTGAATAACTGAGCTGCTTCCCCAAAAGGATCCCTGCTTCCTTTCACCCTTGCTCCTTCATCTGCTATTGCCCTGATCCAACCTCCCTGGCTCCACTGCATTCAACGGCTCATGTTACATGCCCAACAAGATCCTTGGTGTACTCTACAGTTTTCGAGAGGATTTCTAACAAACTTCATTGTTTATTTTTATGTGTTGTCTACCTCCCCTGGAATGTGAATGCCACAAAGGAAAGGATTTTTGTCTGTTCTGTTCAACAATCCACCCCAAACAGCCTTTCTCTTACCTCACTATAGGTGAGCACTCAGCAAAGTATTCGTGGCAAAGAAGAAGTTATCTCTAACGTCTTTTCTCTACTCTTTCATTTTAAACAGTAAAACACAGAACGTAGAAAAAACTTTGGAACAGATGGCCCAGTTTTAACAGAGAAATTACATGAGTAAAGAAAAAAAGAACCGAGAACTACATAGTAGATTGATTAAAGGGAATTTTTAAAATATTAACCAGAAGCAATGAACGAACTTTGGATTTTGAATAAAACTGAAAAAACAATTTTGAGACACAGAAATGTGAAAATGGACTGAGTATTAATGATATTAAAGAGTTATACTCATTGTAATAATGGTACTAAAGTTAGATTTTTTTAATGTCCCTACCTCTTTGAGATACATGCTAACGTATTTATTTGTAAAATTAGGTGATATCTAGAATTTAATTTAAAATCTACAGCAAAATAAATAAATAAAAGTAAAACAAAAGTGTAGTTTCACAGATGAAGAAAATAAGGGTGAAAAGTAACAGTTATTGAAGATGAGTAAAAGGTACAAGGGCAGGATAGGGTCACTGAATGTTTCCTGTGTTATGTAAAAACTTCCTTAATAAAGATCTGGTTTTTAAGTTTGGACAATCAATGACAAAGATGATATCTAGTAGAAAATTATTCCAAAAATGGGTCTATATTATGTTTTGTATGATTCAGTTTATGCCTCCTTTGGCATTCCTTCAAAACTGGTACATATGTGCCGCACCACTGTACAGAAATTAGTTTTCAGTAACCATCTTAGGCACTTCACCTCGTGGAAAGGAAGTACAAGTATAGTTAGTCTCAGGAAACTGAAATTTATATCCAGCAGTACTTTAATAAATGTCAACAAATCATTGATACTAGAATGCTAGGGAAATGGTAATGACATTACTAAAATATATAAAACATCAATTTTTGAAAGCTGAATATAATTTGTGAGTTGGGAATCAGAACAGAATATGCATCACTTTCAATTTATTATCAGCCAACCCAAAAATATCAACTGCTTAACCCTTTACAGAGAATTACTAAGTAAAAGAACTACTCAGTTTCACTTTTGTGTAAATAAACTTGGAAAGTAATAGATTTTCAATATGAGCCACATAAAATATAGAACACCGAACTACAAAAAAATGTATATACTATATATACGTTTTAAAGTTCTGGTTAGATGATGGTGAACAAATTTTTAACTCTGAAATCTAATATTGATTAAGTAGCTTGACGTAAGTCCAATTCTAAGAGTAAAAAGCAAGTATGAATAAATAATCTATATGCATTTACTAATAATTTCCTATTTGGGTAAAAATTCTGATAGGTACTCACCCCACACTGCAAAGCAAGTGATTCTAAACCATGGGTGAATATGTCAAGAAGTGGCCTAAGTATTACTCAAGAATCATTCACTTTATTTATCAAGCATCACACATACAAGCATCACACAAACTCTTAAAAAGCTCACTGTAGGAAACAGAGGAAGGATACCCTGTTTCTGTAATTTTGTGCTCCTTCCCAGACAATAATGCTCTGTTTTATGAAAACCACTGGAATGCAGATACATGTGGCTACAATGCTGACTAAATATAAAAACAGATACATACACACTATAGTCTGTGTGATTTATGCTATATGCTATTTTTAACACCCTGCAAAAAAAGACATCTACCTTTTGTTCACTAATAGTATATGTTTAGATATTATTAATTACAAATTGCTAAGAAATATCTCTTTTAAAATGCAAATTTTTTTGCTTTCACCTCTATGTAAATTACTTTAATTGAACTATTATTCATTCCCAGCCAAGAACAATGATAGAGAGAGAAATATAGTATAAAGAGGGCCTTGGTACAGTGGGGAATGGTGTGGGAACAACTAAAGAAGGTAGCAAAAATAAATCTGCCTTCATTCCAATTCTTCCTAAACTCTTAGTGACCAATATACGGAAGAAAGACAGTGTCATACATTTTTCCTTTAAACTCCCTAAACTAATTAGAAGGACTTTATCAAAAATTAACCAATTATGTCCAGCCAAGCCTAATCTAGTATAACCTCTCTGGACCAGTTCTTTGTCTCCCCAGTCCATTCCTGCCCCTGCATAAATCAGTATGGAGTATCCTGAGATACCTCGATTCCAGAGGTGCCTTAGGAGCAGAAGATGGAAAGTGCATTAATGTCTGCACACTCACAACTCTCATGTCCCCTGTAGCTTACTGCCAACAGCCTTTTAATACCGCCTTGACTCCTTTTCCCTGCCCCCTCCGAATCTGTGTTGACACTACACTCAGAGCAAACTTTCCAAAGATGTGAATCATATCCCATCATTCCTGTGGAAGACTGCAAAAAGGGGTCTACAAATTTCTTCCATCTCTGTACACAACCTTTTCACAAGACAACTCTGCTGCCTATTCCAACAACGGGTGAACTCTATTTCTCCACCTTCCTAGATCTGGGCTTGTTTAAAAGCTTAACAACTGCTCTACTCAACAGAAATCGGGGGAAGCAGCAACATGGACTTCTGAACCAAGGTCTCCAGAGAGCTTCAAGACCACCACCTGGAGAAATCTCTTCTAGCCACAGGAGTATGAGGGCACAGGGGATTCTACATAGTAAGGCCTTACAGACCAAGTAATTAACAGCCATCCAACTGCCACACACAGGTACGAGGTCATCTTAAATCACCCAACTCCTAATCAAGCCTGCAGATGATTGCAGAAGCATGAGAAACCCCAATGAAATCAGTCAACAACCTCCAGCTGAGTTCCATTCAAACTGCTAAACCAAAGAATTATTATAAATAGTTGTTGTTTTAAGTCACTTTTAGGGTCATTTCTCTTTTAGCATGTATTTACTGATATAACCCCCTCTTTGCTATCATTAAGATTAAACTCTTTTAAGACTTTTTATGAGGTCCTTTTTGTAACTTGCTAATCTCACCTCTCACCCCATATATAATAAGGCAAGAAAATATTAGTGGGATGAAAGAACACATTCTGCTTCACACAAACACTATTTTTTACTATTTTATTGTAAAAAGTAGATGTATTTATAGATATTTGTGGTCCAAAAGGGCAGCAAGTATTACTGAGATCACATTTTGAAGGCCAGACCAAAAAATAGTTCACACAGTATCAGTGGTGTTGGGGGAAAGCTGGGTGTCATCTGACTTAAAAATATAAGCAAATGAACCTACTAAAGAAATAAGCCTGTCACGAAAAGACAAATACTTTATGATTCCACTTATATGAGATATCTAGAAACAGAAAGTACTTACATAAGATACGTAGAAACAGAAAGTAGAAGGGTGGAGGCCAGAGGCTGAGCGAAAGGGGAAACAAGGAGTTGTGTGAGGGGGAAATGAGGTGTTGCTTAATGAATAGAGTCTCAGTTTTGCAAAATGAGAAAGTTCTAGAGATGGGTTGCACAGCAATGTGAATATACTTCATACTACTTTACTGTTAAAAATAGTTAAGATGGTAACATTTGAATTATGTGTATTAACCACAATTTTTAAAAATATAGACACACACACACACACAAATATTCAAAGTCATGTAAAGGACCCCAAAAGAACATCCTCCTCCTTTAAGGAAGTCATATCAAAAGCAGCTAACAGGAAAGAAGAGCAAGTCTCTGTGATAAAAGATGATGACACGTCCATACAGATTAAAATTCACCGTTTTTAAACACAAAGCCCAAATGGAAACAGGCCAAGATTAGCTGCAGGCCAATACTTCTCTTTGAGCTGCCTGTTCATATAAAGTACTCCAGGGTACAAACTACATAAACCTTGAGTTTTAACTTGATAATTTTCTTAGTGTATTGGAGATTAGATCATAGGTAAATAAAAAGACATTATCCCTAGCACTGTATACCACCCAGCATTGAAAACAGTAAGCACTAAATTTGTCTTTAATTTGAAAAATAAAAACAGTACTGCTTGAGAAGAAAAATTTCAGGTAAAAGAAAAAATAAAAGATATTCAGTCAGGTGCAGTGGCTCACGCCTATAATCCCAGTACTTTGGGAGGCTGAGGTGAGAGGATTGTACAAATTCACAGGTTTGAGACCAGTCTGGGCAATTTGGAAAGACCTGATCTCTACAATAAATTTAAAAAAAAAGAATTTAGGTGGCACGTGCCTGTAGTTCCAGCTACTTGGAAGGCTGAGGCAGAAGGATCATCTAAGCACAACAGGTAGAGGCTGCAGTGGCCGTAAGCACGCCACAGCACTTCAGTCTGGGCAACAGAACGAGACTTCAAATAAAAAAATTTAAAAAAAAGACATTAAAATTGGAATGGAAGAGATTAAATTGGACCTGTTTGCAGAGGACATGATCATATGTATAGAAACCCCTTACAACTCATCAAAAAAACGGTTAAAACTAATAAACAAATTCAGTAAAGTTGCAAGATACAATCAATATCAACATAACAAAAATTAGTAGCATTTCTATATGTTAACAATGAACTATGAGAAAAAGAAAAATTAATACATATTAAATACAATGAAACAAAATATTAATTTATGAAAGGCAATATTAAGAGAACGACATACTTGTATTTAGCGTTTTCTATTTCATCTAATATTTTATTTAAAAGATTCAAATGAGTTTCTTTTTGCTTTTTTTATAAAATGTATAATGCATATATATGCACATGAATACTTTTTTTAAAATTACAACTGTTACATGAATATATGAAAGGTGTAAAATTTTAAGATAATATGTATTTTTCCCCCCACAGGTAATCACATAGTTAGAAATTTGGCACATATTTTTATACATGTACATTCATAAGTAAAAACCTACTTTTACATAAATAATAACATACATACTGCCTCTTTACCTTTTATCTTTTTCCATGTCACTGTACTCAAATCCATTCTTTTTAATAGCCATTCAGTTTCCCATTTTATAAATGCACCTTAATTTTAGCCATTCCACTACTGATAGATATCTATGGAGTTTCCACTTATTTAAAACTGTGGCAATGTTTTCATTTTGAAATAATCTTAAACCTACAGAAAAGTTGTAAAACTAGTAGAGTTCCTGTCTATCCTTGACCTACTTCCCCATATGTTAACATCTTCAATAACCACAGCACAATTATCCAAGCCAGGAAATCAGAACTGCTACAACACTTTTTTTTAAAGTTGCGGGGCACAAGTCAGGATTGGGTGAAGTGGTTTAGGTACAGGTGGAGCTTGGGCCTCCCACTGGACCTCACTTCGCCTGGATTAGGATTAGGCACCCTTATTGTTGTTACGTGTCCTCCCCTCCCCCTGCTACAATACTTTGATCTACACATCTTATTTGAATTTTCTTTTTCTGGTTCAAGATCCAATCAAATATATCACACTGCATTTAGTTATCTTATTTCCTTAGGGTCTTCCAATCTGAGACAGTAGGACTGAGACAGTTTCTAAGACTTTTTTTTTGAGTTGGAGTCTCACTCTGTTGCCCAGACTGGAGTGCAGTGGCCGCTCCCAGTCACCGCAGCCTCGACCTGCTGGGCTCCGGCGATCCTTCTGCCTCAGCCTTCCAAGTAGCCGGAACTACAGGCGCATGCTACCACACCCAGCTAATTTTTTGATTGACTGTAGAGATGAAGTCTCACCAAGTTGCCCAGGCGGGTCTCAAACCCACGGGCTCAGGCAATTCACTCACCTCGGCCTCCCAAGGCGTGGGATTACAGGCTGAGCCAGCAAGCCTGGCTGAGACTTTTTTTTTTTACTTTCATGATTGACCTTTTGAAGAGTACTAGTATACTCTTCACCAATAATTTTATAAACTATCCTTCAGTTAGAATTTACCTAATATTATCACATGATTAGACTGAGGTCATGTACTTTGTTTTGTTTTTTAATATAAATCACATCTCATAAAATTCACCATTTTCAAGTGTAAAATTCAGAGGCTTTTCGAACACTCACAAGATTACACAGCCATGACCATTAATTACAGAACATGTTCATCACTCCCTAAAAGAAAGCCAGAGCCACTGGGAGAAGCTCCTATTTCTTCCCTTGTCCTATCCTCTGGCAACTGCTCATCTATTTTCTGTCTCTATGGATTTGTCTATCCTGGAATCACCACTATGTTACACTGCTTTTCTTACAGAGGTCCACTTTTTCCACAAATACAATTAGCACAAAGTCTGCACTGGACCAACCTGAGTAAGAGGTGACAGGAGACAAATGTAGCCAGTTCCTCAGGCAAAGCAAAGTGCAGATCTTCACTTGGCCACGCGCCCTATTCCCCATACTAAGATGGCCTGGCTACCGTGAGCCACAGTACTCTACCAACCCCTTCACCTACTTTCTCAATATGTCCTGAAAAATTCAGATGAACTAGGGCACCTAGCTTTTCTCAATCAGTCAGGTCATCTGCAGTCCATCAGAAATAGATAAGGTTGAAAGCTGTTCTCATTTGCCCCACACATGATCCTCAATCCAAAGATCACAGTACAGAGTAAACACCAGCAATTTGCCAGCATGGAAGCAAAGGGAGAGAAGAGAGACTGTCAAATCCCCAGGACATACAGTGAGATAACTATGACTGTTCCTCCTCCTTGCCTCAGCCTGCTTTCTGATTCTACAAGGGTGCCAAAGCAAGAGTTCAAAGGTTCAAGGACAGACAGCATAACCACTTCAGTTGGAGGATGAATCAGCAGCTTTCATGATGATAATTTTTTTAAAGGGAAAATGATGGTGAGTTGTTAGTCCCAGCTACAAAATGTAATAAATTCCTATAAAGTAAAATCTAGGTAAGATGCCTTATTTGGGGGGAAATAGTAAAGATGATCACTGTGTGATCTTAACTTAAAACTGCAATTAAATATAAAGGAAATACCCTTACTATACTGCAACCTTTCAGTACCACTGAAGATCCTGAGTGAGTTATCACCCACTGAAGAACAGCTATAATCTTTCAGTATCAAAGATAACAGCTTGTGTCAGGAGGGCAAAGCATCAGAAATGTCAGCATCCCCAGTAGCCTATCTTAAGAGGTCTGTCTTCCCACTCCTCAATCTCCACTCTCCTGCTCCCTTCCAATCTCATCCACTCAGCTGACACTGCAACTTCGATGCAAATAATTCCAGAGCCTCTGTCCACCTCCAGTGTCTCTCCCTGGTCCCTATCGGAAAACATCTTCCAAGTGTTGTGTGCACTCCCAAAGTCAACACAGCCAAAAGAAAACTAATCACAGTACTTAATCAGTTTCTCCTCCTCACATCTCTAGTGATAGTATTGTACTTATTTTTCTCCTGGTCACCACATTTTCTCAGTTCCCAAAACGCAATAAACTCCAGGTTCCTCTACTAACTCAATGCCTCTCACATTAATCTTTTTCTATTCCTAGGTCAAGGTCCTGGGTTCAGAAGTCTCCTTTCTTCCAGGGTTTTGCCTCCCTATCAACCACTTAATTCTTGTATCTCTCCATACTCTCGCACTGCATCAGATAACTATTCCTGAATAATAATCATTAGCACAGCTTCTCATTGATCCCAGGATCAAACTTGTCAAGAAAAGAATAAGCATGGTTACACAGGCAGCAGTTGAATTTAGGTGCTCTGTGCTCTTAACCATCAACCAGCCTTGCATGTATCAGTACCACTCAACCTTTTTCATTCCGTTATCAAAAAACATAGCTTCTTGCTCTATAGCATAAAGGAGAAACAAAGAAAAGAAACTTAAACCATTACATATTTCAAAACATAAATGTTCAATTATGCCTAGGCTAGACAAAAATCAATGCAGTTGCCGGGCTCGGTGGCTCAGCCTGTAATCCCACACCTTTGGGAGGCTGAGGTGAGTGGATTGCCTGAGCCCGCGGGTTCGAGATCCGCCTGGGCGGCGAGACCTCATCTCCACAATAAATCAAAAAATCAGCCGGGCGTGGTAGCGCCTGCCGTAATTCCGGCTACTTGGAGGGCTGAGGCGGAAGGATCGCCGGAGCCCAGCAGGTCGAGGCTGCGGTGGCCGGGAGCGGCCACTGCACTCCAGTCTCGGAGACAGAGTGAGACTCCAACTCAAAAAAAAAAATAAAAAAAATAAAAAAAAATCAATGCAGTCACATGGGCATACCCACACATGAGATCAGCATGTGACTCAGGCATGCATACCATGCTGGGCAACTCATTTTCTCATCTTCATAAGCTGAGATCACTAATCCTCTCCCATAAAGTTTATAAATGAATGGGTTGTCTCCAATAATGCAGCTTCAACAATCAGCTCCAAATGAAAAGACCCATAAATACATCTTTCCCAACATGACCTTTCAACTACTTTGCCCAGAAAACGCTGGCTTGGGTGTCCTTCACAACACCTTCAATTCAACGTATGCAAAGCATTTTTTTCTATAACTTTCTTTCCAACCATTCCAATTTCTGTGTATGGATCCTGGTTACAGGATTTGTCTGTATGACATTTTCCATTATACCAGACTATCTTCCTTACAAAGCCAGGTAGCCAAAACATTTAACACACAAACAACACACTTTTCACAATGAAAGGGAGTCCTGTTCAGAATTAAGCCTAGACAAAAGGCATGAGCTAAAATGTCTGATCACTCTTACTTATGAAGAACACTCATAACATGGGAAAAAATTCTCAAGCAGAAGTGAGAAAACCTGACTGGCTCTGCTGCTAAATAGCTTTCTGACTTTGAACAACTTTCTGGCCTTTAGTGCTTTCATATATAAACTGAGAAAACTAGAACTGGTGTCTAAGGCCCCTTGCAGCCTCTACTGCATGTGTGTCTTTGCCAAAGAGCAGGATCAAGCTCACACATTAAAGAGAGGTCAAGGGAGATGCTCAGACCAAAAATGAGGAAGGCGGGAAGGAAGATAGGTCAGGAAACAGGAAAGAGCTTAAGGTAACCCAAACAAGTTAGGAAGTTGCGAGACAACCATGTGTGTGCAACTTCCAGTGTTGGTGCATCCCTTTCCATAGGTTGTTGTTTGTTTGTTTGTTTTGGCTTTATAACTGATACATGTTTTATAGGAAAATGTATAAATAGAAATAAAGAAGCAGGCAAGAAATTAAATTAAAATCAACAGGCCAGGTACGACAGCTCAAGCATATAATTCCAGCACTTTGGGAAGCCGAGTCAGGAGAATTGCTGGAGCCCAGGAGTTTGAGACCAGTCTGGGCAACACGGCAAAACCTCATCTCTAAAAAATGTCAAAAAATTAGTCAGCAGGCTGGGCTCGGTGGCTTAGTCTGTAATTCCAGCACTTTGGGGGACTGAGACGAGTAGATTGACTGAGCCTGCAGGTTCAAGACCAGCCCAGGCAACTTGGCAAGACCTCATCTCTACAATAAAATAACAAAATAGCCAGGCGTGGTAGCACGCATCTGTAGTTCCAGTCACCTGGAAGGCTGAGGCGGAAAGAACACTGGAGCTCTCCAGAAGGTTGACACTGGAGTGGCCATGAGCATGTGTGCCACTGCACTCCAGCCTGAGCGAAGGAGTGAGACTCCAACTCAAAAAAATAAAGCTGGGCTCGATGGCTCAGCCTGTAATCCCAGCACTTTGGGAGGCTGAGGTGAGTGGATTGCCTGAGTCCTCGGGTTCAAGACCCACCTGGGCAACTTGGCAAGACCTCATCTCTACAATAAGTCAAAAATTAGCCGTGGTAGCGAGTGCCTGTAGTTCCAGCTACTTGGAAGGCTGAGGCAGAAGGATCACCGGAGCCCAGCAGGTGAAGGCTGTGGTGGCCGGGAGCGGCCACTGCACTCCAGTCTGGGTGACAGAGTGAGGCTTCGACTCAAAAAAAAAAAAAAGATAAAATAAATAAAATAAGCCAGGCTCGGTGGCTCAGCCTGTAATCCCGTGCCTTTGGGAGGCTGAGGTGAGTGGATTGCCTGTGCCCGCAGGTTTGAGACCCACCTGGGCAGCAAGACCTCATCTCTACAATAAATAAAAAAATCAGCCGGGCGTGGTAGCGCATGCCTGTAATTCTGGCTGGGAAGGCTGAGGCGGAAGGATCGCCGGAGCCCAACAGGTAGAGGCTGCGATGGCCGGGAGCAGCCACTGCACTCCAGTCTGAGCGACAGAGTGAGACTCCAACTCAAAAAAAAAAAAAAATTTAAAATTAATAAATAAATAAATAATTAGCCAGCCATAGTTCCAACTACTCAGAAGGCTGAAGCAGAAAGATCTCCTGAGCCCAGGAGGTCAAGGATGTGGTGGGCCGTGATTGCGCGCCACTGCACTCCAGCCTGGTGACAGGGGGACTCTGACTCCAAAAAAAATCAACAAAAATCTCGAGCAGATGCAGTGGCTCACATCTGTTATCTCAATACACTGAGGAGTTCAAGACCAGCCTGGGCAACTTTGTGATACCGCCTCTCTTCCAAAAATAAAAAAATTAGCCAGACATGGTGGTATGTGCCTATAACTCCAGCTACTCAGTAGATTAAGATGGAGGATATCTTGAGTCCAGGAGGTCGAGGCTAAAATAGAGCTGAGATCGTGCCACTACACTCCAACCTGGGTTAGAGAGTCAGAGTCAGACCCTGTCTCAAAAAAAAAAAAAAAAAAACCTCAATACCTACAGTGATCAATACTGTAAGTTTGTATAAACTTTTTCAGATATTTTTTCCATGCTAATCTATAAATGTATTTTAATATGGCAATATTGTTGTATGACCATAACACACAGATATATTCACCATATTCACCTCAACAGGTATATAGCTGCTTTATCACTTCTATCAACAGTTTAATACTTCACCTCATGGATGGACCACAATTGTTTCACCAAGTCCCTCTTAGTTTACAGACAATCTATCATGATTGCTCATGATTCATGCATACAGATCTCACAATACCTCTTTCATCTTGTCCTAACAGTGCTTTAGGGCTTTTTTTTTTTTTAGTGTCTGGCCTCCTTAAATTTTCCACCTAAGGAATATTTTATAAAAGAATGATAATTTAAGAATTGAAGATTTCTCTAAAACAGTATTCAAGATTCTAATGCTAACAATCTCCACATCTCATCACGCACCATCTTATGATTCTTTTTTCAGAATCCACGATACTCACATGTGTCAGGGGCTGACTAATAATCTAAAGCATAAAGTCACTATTTTTCTTCAGGGAACATATTACCACGTGACTTAGGGAAAACTTTCCCACACCGAGCTTTTCCTCTGCTCTCACACCACCACAACAAACATCAACATAGAAGACTTCTGCGACTAAATGTAGGGGTTTCTCCTCACCAACAAGCAGCAGACACCAACTGGGTGTCCTCCAATTCAATTCCATCACCACCTAGAGACAATGTCAGAACCCACAGGATGAGGGCTCAGTCTCACAAGACTGCACCCCCATACCAGTTGCAAGACCAGGCCTCGGGAATGTCTGGCTAACTGGCTTCAAGTTGGAGTTCCATGACCCGCTCTTTGGGTTCAATTAATTTGCTACAGAACTCAGGGCAAAATGTTTGTTGGTCTATTACAATGGACACCACAAAGGATGCACAGATGAAGAGATTCACAGGTCAAGGTATGGGGAAGGAGCGTGTAGCTTCCCTGTCGCCCCTGGTCACTACCTCCAGGAGCCTCTACATGTTCGGCTATCCAGAAGCTCCTAAACCCAGTTGCCTTGGGGTTTTATGGAAGCTTCATGACATCAGCATTCCTTCTCCCAGTGTACAGAGGGAGAGCTCTCTGAGTAAAGTCTTAAGACCCATAATCAGAAGTGGGGGGACCACAGTCCTGCCTTGGGGCAGGTGAAAGGAGAGCAGGAGAAGGTCAGAGAGATTATTTTCTGAGGCCTGCTCCTGAGACCTAACACACCCAAGGCTGTTAACAAAAGACTGTAACAAGGACAATGGAAGTTAAGAACCAGGAATTGTGGGTGAAAACCATTACTCTTAGCATCATACCATACCATGTTACAGATCTTAAGTGGAGTTTTTGTCCTTTCACAGTATCACATTATAAAAACATGATTTTCTGTACTACTTGCAAAAGAAAAGATACTTTCATTTAAGTACTTCTAGGTCTATCCATAAAGAACTACTAACATGTAAAATTCATACCCTTTGCTATTTTCAGATTGGAGGAATTAGTCAAATGTATAGCAATTGATAATCAAGAAACAGATTATCTACAGAATTCTACGTCTGTCTTCAGATCTCTTCTTGGCTTAACAGTCAGTCTAGAGCGGTGGAGCTATTTAAGCATGGAATGACCATATGACAACGTCTAACTCTGCAAATGCACAAGAATGACAAGAAACAATGCTCAGATAACCCTGGAGCATGTTTCCTTCTTCTGTTGGCAAATAAGAAAAGCAACATTGACTATATAGGCAACTCTGTAACATGAGGAACTGAGTATCAAATAAAAGTTAGATTTGAGCAGGAAGAGGAGAGTCCCAGCTCCACCATTCAGTCTGCCTAGTCATTTTCAGCAAGTCAGTTTATCTCCATGCACTTAGGTTTCTCACCATTAAATCATAAACTGCACTGTCACCTACTTCAAAGCTATCATAAGAATTGACAATTATGGCCAATAAAAGCATATCACATTCCTTAGAATGTTATAAATATAATAATCTTCACAACTTTTTTTTTTTTTGAGTTGGAGTCTCACTCCATCACCCAGGCTGGAGTGCAGTGGCACGCTCGCGGCTACCCCAGCATCGACCTGCTGGGCTCCGGCAATCCTTCCGCCTCAGCCTTCCAAGTAGCCGGAACTATAGGTGCATACTACCATGCTCAGCTAATTTTTTGATTTATTGTAGAGATGAGGTCACACCATGTTGCCCAGGCTGCTCTCAAACCTGCTGGCTCAGGCAATCCTCTCGTCTTGGCCCCTCCAAAGTGTTAGAATTACAGGCTTGAGCCACCATGCCCAGCCAGTATTCACAATTTCCTTAAAAAAAAAAAATTTCTAGCAAAACAAAATGAATGAAAATAATATCCAGTGAATTTTAAAAGATTAAATTACAAAAGCAAGAAAATACCCAGGTTTTTAAGTGCTAAATTGCTGTTTCATTGGAAAGGTCTCTTTAATACTGCACATAAATAATATTTATATGATTCCTAGCAGAACAGAAAAAGACTCAGGAAGTATATGGGAATGAAGACGGTAAGGTGAGAACTTTCCTGCACCACCCAGGGTGCCTTACTAGGAGGTGCCCCTGTCCTCTCACCTTGATGAATGGCCCGTAGATATATTGTTTTCTCCATAAAAATATAAACATAAATATATTCTGAGAGGATGGCCCAGGGTCAATGTGAAAAGACAGAAAACCACTGAGTGGGGGATTAAACAGTGGCATTCAGATGGAAATACTTTCTTTCAGAAAGAAAGAAAGATATTACAAAAGGAAGTAACTTGTATAACCAGAGAAAAGAGAACTGTTAATTTAAAATTACTATAATTGAATAATAGAAAATCTGAAAAACAATGAGTTTTTCACCCATCTCAAGTAAGAACCACAAAATGAACTTTTAATAAGGCAGAAAGAATAAAAATAATAGCAAACAAAGAAACAAAAAATTGGCAGGGTGCAGTGGTTCATGCCTGTAATCATAATACTTTGGGAGGTTGAGACAGAAGGATTGCTTGAGGCCAGTTCAAGACTAGCCTGGGCAATAAGGTGAGATACCATCTCTACAAAACACACACACACACACACACACACACACACATACAAAACAATAGCCAGGTGTGTTGGCACATGCCTGTAGCTCCAGGTATTCACGAGGAAGAGGCAGGATCACCTGATCCCAGGAGTGTGAGGCTATGGTGAGCTACGATGGTGCCACTGTACTACAGCCTGGGTGAGAGTAAAAACCTGTCAGAAAGACAGACAGACAGAGATAGATAGACAGACAGAAAGAGAAAATATAGACACAAAAGGGATAAAAAGTCACAAGTGGTTATTTGAAAAGACTAATAAAAGCAATATATAACAAACAGAACATGTTAGGAAACAAAGAAAGACATTTCTTTATTTCTTTTTCTCTTTCAGGCTAATATAGAACAATCAAAATCAGATTAGCTTCTGCTTTAGACAACCAAAAAAAAAAAAAAAAAAGGTTCCAAGACACACTGGATGTCAGGCAATGAAGGACAGAGACCTCTGAGAGTCAGGAAACAGAAGTTTAGACTTGCCATTACCCAACTTACTGAGTTTCCAAGCCTTGGCACAGGTGGGAAGAAGCTAGGCAAAGCCTGGAGGACTCCCTGAGTTGACAGTTGACATACAGCTGAGAACTCAGGGAGACCAAGGTTGAACACAGTAAGAGAGAGGAGTGAGAGAGACAGAGACAGAAGCCCAGAGTGCTGCAGAAGATCCAACTTAAGAATTCAACAGAGCACTGATAAACTCACACATGTGAGGAAATTATCAAAAGGCAGAAGAAAAAACATTTGAACAGGCCAGGCATGGTGGCTCACACCTATAATCCCACCACTTTGGGAGGGCAAGGTGGGAGGACTGCTTGAGT
This sequence comes from Carlito syrichta, assembly GCF_000164805.1. NCBI lineage: Eukaryota > Metazoa > Chordata > Mammalia > Primates > Tarsiidae > Carlito > Carlito syrichta. The sequence continues at coordinate 291,406 of NW_007245909.1, forward strand.
CCAGGAGTTTGAGACCAGCCTGGACAACCTAGTGAGACCTCATCTCTGCCAAAAAAAAAAAAATTAGCCAGGTGTGGTGGCAACTAATCAAGAGGCTGCAGTGAGAGGATAGCCCAAGCCCAGGAAGCCAAGAATGGAGATGTGATCATGGCACTGCACTCCAGCCTAGGTAATAAAGTGAAACTCCATCTCAAAAAAATAATTTTTTTTTTTTGAACAGTACAGAGATCTGGCTAGATGTCACACCAAGCTTATGCATATTTCTAACACCCAGACTTAAAAAACTCATTTCATTCACAGTGTATTGGGGTAATCAGGAAGACCTTGCCTGAGGTCTTAATTAGCTCTATGAGTCCTACCTCAAATGTACCTAATAAGAGTAAATTAGACAATGCAGAAAAATTATACAAACACATAATTATATAAGTTATATATTATATGTTAATAAGATATATACACATGCACATATGTGCTTAAAAGCATATTGTACATACATTATAATAAAATATATAAATACAATATGTATTACTGTAATTTGGGCTTGCAACTCCAGTTTTTATTTTCTACAGTATTTAAAAGACAAATACATTAAAAATATTATAAATTGATATTTACAAACTGTATAAACGTGTAATTTGTGACAGTAACAACATAAAGGGGAAGAAGAGGGAGAACTGTAGGAGCAGTCCTTATATACTTTTGAAGCTAAGTTGGTGTCAATTAAAAATACACGATGCGAAATTTAGGATGTAAAATGTAATCTTCATGGTAACCATTAAGAAGTATCTACAACATGTATGGGAAGAACATCAACAACAACAACAACAAAAAAAAAACGGAATTATCTTTTGGAGGGCGGGTCCCTTGGAATTTTTTCCTCCAGATCAAACAGTCAACCAAGTTTTTATCTAGATTTTTGAGACGATTGCATCACGAGTTGCAGAAGAAACATTCCAAGTTGTGACAGATTCTTCCACCATGACAACACACCTGCCCACACCACACTGAGTGTTTCGCAGTTTTTGACCAAAAATGGCATAGCCCACATGTCCCGCCCTCCCTATCCACCCAATCTGGCCCCGAGCAGCTTTTTTCGTTTCTCCCATGAAAAAAAGTCCTCAAAGGACTTTGCCAATGTGGAGAAGGCAAAAAGAAAAAAAAAGAAAACAGCAGGAGCTCTAAAAGACATCAAAATTGACAGTTCAAAAACTTTTGAGCAGTGGAAAAAGTGTTTTGATAGATGTTCTGTATCAAACAGAGAGTACTTTGAGGGTAACTGACATTTAAACATGTAAGAATAAGTACACAATTTTTAAAATAAATTTCGGGCTATTTTGGGTCCCTCTCACAAAAGGAAATGAGGAGGAAATAAAAACAACTCATGACAAAAAAAATCAACTAAATATAAAATAAGGTAATAAAAGAGAAAACAAGGACAAAAAAGGTACAAGACATAAAGAAAAATAACAAAAGTAAAATTCTTTTCTTAGAGTAACAACCTTAAATGTAAATAGGTTAGGCTCTCAAATCAAAAGGTAGAGATTGGTAGAATGAATTTTTAAAAAGCATGTTCCAACTATGTGCTGTCTACTAACGAATCACTTTAGGTCCAAAGACACAAATAAATTGAAAAGATAGAAAACTATATTACACATAAACAGAAAGCAAAAGAGAGCTGAGTCACTATGATAATATCAGACAAAATAGACTAAATCAAGACAGTCAAGATTTCAGGTTATATGTTTTAAGTATTTAATCCACTTTGAGTTGATATTTGTGTATGGTATAAAACAAGGGTCAGATTTCATAATTTTGCATTTGCATATCCAATATTACCAGCATTGTTTATTGAAGAGACCATTCTCTCCCCATCTTGTATTCTTGGTGCCCTAGATGAAATTAGTTGCCTATATATATGTATGTTTATTTCTGGGCTCTCTATTCTGTTCCGGTCTGTATGTCTGTTTTTATGCAAGTACCATACTGTTTTAATTTCCTTGTAATATAATCTGAGATCAAAGTTTCAGTTACATAAGATAAATAAGTTCTGGAGACCTACTATACAGCATAGTGCCTATAGCTAACAATACTTATTGTATTGTGAGCTATCTGTATACTTACAATTTGCTAAGAAAGTAGATCTTAAGTGTTCTTACCACAAAGAAATAAGAAACTTAAGAAATAAAAGGCCAGGCTCGGTGGCTCAGCCTGGTAATCGCAGCACTTTGGAAGGCCAAGGCGAGTGGACTGCCTGAGCCTGCAGGTTCAAGACCCACCCGGGCAACTTGGCGAGACTTCATCTCTACAATAAAATCAAAAATTAGCCAGGCGTGGTAACACACACCTGTAGTTCTGCTGCTTGGAAGGCTGAAGCAGAAGGATTGCCAGAGTACAGCCGGCACAGTAGAGGCTGCGGTGACCAGGTGCATGCCACTGCACTCCAATCTGGGCAACAGAGTAAGACTCCAACTCAACAACAACAACAAAAAAGGACACTACGTATTGATGAAAAGGTCAATTTATCAAGAAAATATAATAATTATAAATATATGCATCAAACAAAACCTCAAAATATATGAAGCAAATATTGAAAAAATTAAATGTTGAAACCATTTTACAATAATAGTTAAAGACTTCAATATACCACCTCTAATAATAGAACATCTAGGCATAACTGTAAGGAAATAGAGAACCTGAACAACACCAAGAGCCAACCAAATCTGACAAACATACAGAACACTCTATCATCCAACAAGAGCAGAATACACAAACTTCTCAACAAGTGCACACAGAATATTCTGCCGGGTAGATCACAATTAGGCAATAAAACAGTCTCAATAAATTTAAAAACAATGAAATCATGCAAAGTGTCTTTTCAACCACAAAAAATGAAGTTACAATAACAGAAAAAAACTGAAAAATTCACAAAATGTTTATACTCCTAAACAATCAATGGATCAAAAAAGAAATCACAAGAGAAATTAGAAAATACTTAGAGAGAAAAACAAATGAAAACAAAAACACAACATACTAAAACTTATAAGATGCAGCAAAGACAGTGCTAAGAGGAAAGTTATATCAGCAAATGTCTACATTTAAAAAGAAAAAAGGGCTGGGCTTGGTGGCTCAGCATGTAATCCCAGCAGTTTGGGAGGTCAAGGTAAGTGGATTGCCTGAGCCTGTGAGTTTGAGACCAGCCTGGGCGACTTGATGAGACCTCATACTATAACAAATAAAAAGTTACCTGGGCATAGTAGCATGCACCTGTAGTTCTGGCTACTTAGAAGGCTGAGGCAGAGGATCACCAGAGCCAAGCATGTCGACACTGGGATGGGCATGAATCTGCCACTGCACTCCAGCCTAGGCAACAGAGTGAGACTCCAACTCAAAAAGAAAAAAAAAAGAAAGAAAAGAGATCTTAAATCAATAATACAACTTAGCTGGGCTTGGTAGCTCAGCCTGTAATCCCGCACCTTTGGGAGGCTGAGGTGAGTGGATTGCCTGAGCCCACGGGTTCGAGACCCACCTGGACAACTTGGCGAGACCTCATCTCTACAATAAATCAAAAACTAGCCGGGCATGGTAGTGCATGCCTGTAGTTCCAGCTACTTGGAAGGCTGAGGCGGAAGGATCACCGTAGTCCAGCAGGTCGAGGCTGCGGTGGCTGGGAGTGGCCACTGCACTCCAGCCTGGGTGACAGAGTGAGACTCTAACTCAAAAAAAAAAAAAAAAAAAAAAATATATATATATATATACACACACACACACACACACACACACATATATATAAAACTTTATCAAGGAACTAAAAAACAAAGGCTGAAGAAGAAAGCAATAAAATTGAAGTAGAGATTAAGAGAATAGTAAAATAGAATTAATGAAACTAAAATTGGGTTCTTTGAAAATATCAACAAAATTGACAACATTTTAGCTAGATTGATAAAAAGACACACAAAAAAATAAAAAATGAAAGAGGGGACATTACTACCAACAATCAGAAATAAAAAAGATTCCAAAAGAATATCATGAGCCATTATACCCCAATAAATTGGAAAATCTAGATGGCATGAACAAATTCCTGGAAACCATACAATTTACCAAAACTGAATCATGATGAAACAGAAAATACAACTAGACCTATAGGAGATTGATTCAGTAATCAAAAATTTTTCAATAAAGTTCATGACCAATTGTCTTCACTGGTGAATTCTACCAAACATTCGAAGACTCTTTCTCAAACTCTTCCAGAAAATAGGAGAGACCACTTCCTAACTTATTCTATGAGGCTAGCATAACGCTAATATTAAAATCAGAGCAACAGAAAAAAAGTACATTAGTAGAAAACTACAGATCAATATTCCTTATGAACACACATAAAAATCCTACACAAAATGCTAGCAAACCAAACGCAACAGCACGTTACAAAGATTATATACCATTACCAAGTGAGATTTATTCCTGGAATGCAAGGATAGTTCAACATATGAAAATCAACATACACCACATTAAAATGAATGAAAAAAAGCCACATGATCATTTCAATTAATAGAGAAAATTCAACACCCTTTCATGATGAAAAAAAAACACTCAAAAAACTAAGGATAAAAGGAATCTGTCTCAACATGAGAAGCATTTATGAAAATCCCAGTTAACATACTGTACAAAGACTGAAAGCTTTCCCCCTTCAAATGTGGAATAAAACAAAGATGCCTGCCTTTATCACTGCTATTCAACATTGTAATGAAAGTTCCAGCCAGAGCAATTAGACAAGAAAAAGAAAAGAAAGTATCCAAATTGGAAAGGAAGAAGTGCATATAACAAGATCCGACATATAGAAAATCCCAAAGAATCTACAAGAAAGTCACTAGAACTAACAACTGAATTCAACAAAGTTGCAGAATACAAGATAAGCAAAAACCATTTGTGGATCCATACACATGCAATAAACAATTCAAGAAGGAAATTAAGAAAACATCTAAAAGAAAAAAAATACCTGGGAATAAATTTAACCAAGGAGGTGAAAGATGTATACACTGAAAACTACAAATCATCGCTAGAAATAAATTTCAAAATACCTAACTAAAACTAAATTTATGTCCACAAGAAGACTCATTACTGTGAAGATGTCGATACTATCCAATATGATCTACAGATTCAATGCAATCCCCGTCAAATTCCCAATGATTTTTTTGCAGAAATGCAAGAGAACACCAAACAACCAAAATAATCATTAAAAAGAATGAATTAGCCGGGTCGGTGGCTCAGCCTGTAATCCCGCACTTTGGGAGGCTGAGGTGAGTGAATTGCCTGAGTTCACAGGTTCGAGACAAGCCTGGGCAACTTGGCAAGACATCATCTCTACAATAAATCAAAAAAATTAGCCGGGCATGGTAGCGCACGCCTGTAGTTCCAGCTACTTGGAAGGCTAAGGTGGAAGGATCGCCAGAGCCCAGTAGGTGGAGGCTGCGGTGGCCAGGAGCGGCCACTGCACTCCAGTCTGGGCAACTGAGTGAGACTCGAACTCAAAACAAACAAACAAAAAAGGAATGAATTGCAGAACTCACATTTCCAAATTTCAAAACTACAAAGCTACAGTAATTAAGATACTGTAGGGCCAGCATAAGGATAGACATATACACCAGCGGAACAGAATGGAGACTCCAGAAATAAACTGGCCAACTGATTTTGAGCAAGGATGCCAAATCTATTCAATGAGAAAAGAATGATCTCTCCAACATATGATGCTGGAAAACTGATGAAGTCAGACCCTCTATTTCATACCACATAGAAAAATTAACTCAAAGGGATTAATGGCCTACAGATAAGAGCTAAAAACATAAAACTCTTAGAAGAAAACACAGAAGTAAATCTTGGATTTGGTAACAGATTCTTATATATGACATCAAAAAATACAAGAAAAAATGTAAGTTGAACTGCATCAAAACTATAAACTTTTTGGCCAGGCGTGGTGGCACAAGCCTGCAATCCCAGCACTTTGGGAAGCTGAGGTAAGAAGACTTCCTGAGCCCATGGGTTCGAGAACAGCCTGGGCAACTAGGCGAGCCTCATCTCTACAATAAATCAAAAAATTAGCAGGGCGTCATAGAGTGCACCTGTAGTTCTGGCTACTTGGAAGGCTAAGGCAGAAGGATCACCTGAGCCTAGCAGGTTGACGCTAGGATGGCCGTGAGTGTGTCACTGCACTCCAGTCTGAGCAATGGACTGAGACTCCAACTTAAAAAAAAAAAAGAAAAGATAAACTTTTAAAATTAACCAAACACCTAAAATCATAAAACTCTTAGAAGAAAACATATAGCAAAAGCTTCATAATACTGGATTTGGCAATGACTTCTAAAACATGGACAAGTAAAAACATAAACTGGACTTCATCAGAATTTAAAACTGCTGTGCATCAAAGGATACAATCAGTAGAGTTAAAAGGTCACCTATAGAATCAGAAAAAAATCTGCAAATCATCTATCTGATGGGGGGCTCTTAGTCCCTTTCGTGCCGCTGTAACAGACTACCACAGACGGGGCAATGTATAACAAAGAAAAATGTACGGCTCACAATTCGGAGGCTGAGAAGTCCAAACATCTGGCCAGGGCCTCCTTGCTGCATTATCCCAAGGCAGAAGGCAGAAGAATAAGTGAGAGATCAAAGGGAGCCAAACTCATCCTTTTATAAGAAATTCACTGCCACGATAACAAACTCACAGCATTAACCATTCATGAGGGCAGAATCCTCATAGCCTAAGCACCTCTTAAAGGTCCCACCTCTTAACACTACAACAGCAATCAAGTTTCAGTATGAGTGTGCAAAGGGACAATAGCAGGGGTTAATATCCAGAATATATGTATCAAGAATTTCTGCAACACGCCAGAGGTGGTGGCACAGCACATACCTCTAATCCCAGCACTTCTGCAAAAGGACTGCCTAAGTCCAGTCTGGGCAATATAGCAAGCCCTCATCTCTACAAAAAATAAAAAAATTAGCTAGGTGTGGTGGCATGCACCTGTAGTCCTAGCTACTCAGGAGACTGAGACAGAAGGATCACCTCAGTCCAGGAGGACAAGGCTGCAGTGATTCGTGATCATGCCACTCTACTCCACACTCCAGCCTAGGCGACAGAGATCCCAACGCAAAAAAAAAAAAAAAGAGAGTGAGTGAGAACTCTCACAACTCAACATAACAAAAATAATAGTAGTAATAATACAATTTAAAATTGGGCAAAGGACTGGAATAGACATTTCTCCAAAGATGATATACAAATGGTCACAAGCATGTGAAAAGATGTGCAGCATCCCTAGGGAAATGAAAATCAAACCTACCAGATATCATCCCACACCCATCAGGATGGCTCTTCTTAGTAAAAAAAAAAAAAAAAAAAAAAATCAAGTATTGGCAAGCAAGGAGAGAAACTCATTGGAATCCCAGCGTCTTGCTGATGGGAATGTAAAATGGTGCAGCCTTTATGGAGACCAATTTAGCAGTTCCTCAAAAAATTAAAATAGAATTACCCTATGATCCACCAATTCCACTTCTGGGAATTGAAAGCAGGGTATCAGAGATATTTATACACCCATGTTCATAGCAGCATTATTCATAATAGCCGAAAGTGGAAGCAACCCAAGTATCTAGTGACTAATGAATGGATAAACAGAATATTATTTAGTTTTAAAAAGAAAGGAAATTCTGACATATGGCACACATGGATAAGCCTGAGACATTATGCTAAGTGAAATAAGTCGTCACAAAAAGATAAATATTGCAAGATTCCACTTATATGTGGTTTCTAGAGTAGAATGTAGAATGGTGGTTGTGAGGGAATGGAGGCTTGGGGAAGGGGAAATGGGAAACTGTTTAATGGGTCTGGAGTTTGTTTTGCAAAAAGAAAAAGTTCTGGAAACTGGTCACACAACAATGTGAATATTACCACTATAACCTCTGCACTTAAAAATAATTAAAAGGGTAAAGTTTATGCTTTGTCTATTTTACCACAATTAAACAATTTTTTCAAAAATCAACTGTATTTTTACATGCTAACGATTATGAATTAAAATTTTTTAATTTGCATTTATGTATTGATATCATTTATAATAGTATCAAGAAATATGAAACAAAAATAATCTAACAAAAGGCATGACAGACCTATAAACTGAAAATTCAGCTGAAAGAAATTCAAGAGTTAAAATACAGTAAGTACCCTGCATATGGCCTTCAAGTTGCAAACTTCCAAAGATGTGAATGTGTATTTTTATTTTATTAATAACTTAAATATTTTATTTGTTTGCAACCAAGCTTGTTAACACTATATAGTGAAAATGTACAAATAATAATGTTGCAGTTTTGGGTTAGATTTAAGTCCAAGACATTCATTAAATAAAGAATCTCCAAAAGTGAATATTCCAGAAATTTATCTAAGCCATCTGATCAGAACCTTACTTTGGAAGATATTAGCATACATTTGAACTAAAATTCAGAATTTTTCAAAATAAGCCCTAATTTTAAAAACTATTCTAAAGCCGGGCTCGGTGGCTCAGCCTGTAATCCCGTGCCTTTGGGAGGCTGAGGTGAGTAGATTGCCTGAGCCCGCGGGTTCACGACCCGCCTGGGCAGCGAGACCTCATCTCTACAATAAATCAAAAAAATCAGCCGGGCATGGTAGCACGCGCCTGTAATTCCGGCTACTCGGAAGGCTGAGGCGGAAGGATCGCCGGAGCCCAGCAGGTCGAGGCTGCAGTGGCCGGAAGCGGCCACTGCACTCCAGTCTGGGTGACAGAGTGAGACTCCAACTCAAAAAAAAAAAACTATTCTATAGTCAAGCTACAACAATATTAATAGCACTTTCCTTTCCAGAAACAATAAAGGAAACAAGGTATTTTGTAAAATGTGGTCCTGAACAAGTCACAGTAAAAAACAAATGTATACTTCACTTCTGCCTCCTCAAAACAGAGGCTACTTTCTGTTCCTTACCTTGGAAACAAGGTGAAGAACAGCCTATAAGCAACTTCGGGCAGGGGGTTGCCAAAACAAAGTTCAAGCAGTTGAACACGGATACCTCAAAAGAATTTGGAGGAACCTGACCAAAGGATCCAAATTCTGTTTCTAATAACTGATACAAAGGTGAAGTGGCTCCTCCCAAGTAGCAGTGTTGCCAGGGCCTAGCCCAGGCCCAGTTCTGTGCCCACCTATGTGATGCTCTCAAGTGAACCCTGAGGTTTCCAGGGGAAACCTTTCCCTTTAGAGGCTGGGAGTCCAGGGAGCTCTTTGTTTGAATGAGGTGAGTACATATTCCATGTGAGTAACTTAAGGGTTGAAGTCAAAGTATTTTTCTAACACAGCTAGGCAAAGTTCATGTGTCAATGGCCTGACTCCAGTTTGTTCTAATTTCTCGCCATATATTTGCAGATCTAGGACCGCAGACATTTGCTATATCATCATAATCACATCTAACGTCTATCATAACTTATGATTCATATTCTGTGCCTGGAAAGAGTTCCTGTATTTAACAATAACACTTACACACAAAAACAATCCACTATTACAACTTATATGGTCACAAAACATTAATGATCTTCTGTAGACCAACCAAAGTTTTTTTGGGGGGGGATTGTTTGTTTTTTTTTTTAGTTGGTGCACTCTGTCGCCCAGGCTGGAGTGCAGTGGCACGCTCACGGCCACCACAGCCTCAAGCTGCTGACCTCAGGTGAACCTTCTGCCTCAGCCTTCCAAGTAGCTGGAACTACAGGCACATGCCACCACACCCAGCTAATTTTTTGATTTATTGTACAGATGAGGTCTCGCCAAGTTGCCCAGGCTGGTCTCAAACCTGGGAGGCTCAGAAAATCCTCTCACTTCACCTCCCAAAGCGCTGGGATCAACCAAATGTTTTTAACCATAATTGTTGTGCATCAAATTCACAGCCAGAATCCCCAAGATCAAAAAAAATTGGACAATACAAAATACAATACAAAAAAAAATACATACACACATACACAGACACACTCACACACACTTCTCACAGAAATGTGCTTGGGGAAACTTCACTTGTTGAGTGCCACTGAAGGCATATTTTGCTCAACTGATGCTCCAGGTATTTTTGCTTGGAAAATCTATCACAGTTGGGCACAGCTGTTTATTGGATGAGCAGAAAAGATATGTATGTGGGAACCAGAAAATTTTAAGGTTTTTCAGGTTGTAAAAAATGGACGTGCAAAGTTGGAGCTGAAGTGTGTTATCAAACCAGTTGCAAAAAGCATACAGCAGCCATCTCTTGAGGTCAAACCTGGAACCCAGAGATGCAACAAAGCTCAGGACACATAGCTTGATGGCCTCGTCCCATACTGTCGTACAACCTGATTATGTGTGAATTTCAAAAAAATTCATATTGTTCTGCTAGTTTGGTATTGAGGATTTGCTCACACTCCTCCTGAATCTTATCTTCATAATCTTTTAAGAGACCCTCACATATTACTCCAACTTGTCGGAGAGTAAAAGTGGGCTGGTCCTTCTTCATCCAGGAGCAACCTGGAGAACTAGGTGCTGTGAGGCCAAGAACTATATAAAGTTCCAGAACTATATTACCAATCCTACACAAACTCTTCCAGGGAGCAGAAAAAACAGAACTCTCCCATTTGTCTTATAAAACTAACAAAAGCTAGCCTCGCCGTGCGTAGTAGCGTGTGCCTGTTGTTCAGCTATTTAGAAGGCTGAGGTGGAAGTATAGCCCAAGCCTAGCAGGTTGACGCTGGGGTGGCTGTGAGCCTGCCACTGACTCCAGCCTGGGTGACAGAGTGAGACTCCAATGCACAAAAAAAAACTAACAAAAACATATTATATAAAAGTAAGCTGGCTGGCTTGGTGGCTCAGCCTGTAATCCCAGCACTTTGGGAGGTCGAGGTAAGTGGATTGCCTGACCCCGCGGGTTCAAGACCAGCCCAGGCAACTTGGCAAGACCTCATCTCCACAATAAATCAAAAATTAGCTGGGCGTAGTAGTGCACACCTATAGTTCTGGCTATTTGGAAGGCAGAGGTGAAAGGGTCATCTGAGCCCAGCGGGTCATCGCTGGGGTGGTTGTGAGTGTGCCACTGCGCTCCAGCCTGGGCGACAGAGTGAGACTCCAACTCTAAAAAAAAAAAAAAGTAAGCCAACAAGCTAATGTTGCTTTGTCATGATAAAGGCTAGGTTTAATACTGGCGGATTAAAGATTTATGCAATTTTAAATATGAAATATAAATGTTTCTATCATAAATGCATGATAAATGTGTTTTTGCTTTCTCCCTTTATCTGATATAATTTACTTATAGCATTTGGCTATGCCAATGTCCCAACACTATATTGTTATTATTGAAATGATCACACTGGTTCCTAATCATTACAATTTTCTCCTAATATCTCCCTAAGTCCTTTTGCTCCTTTACAAACAAAACACATCTAGTCATTTTAGTTTGGTTTTTTTTTTTTGAGTCAGAGTCTCACTCTGCCGCCCAGGCTGGAGGGCAGTGACACGCTCACGGCCACCCCAGCATTGACCCGCTGGGATCCAGCGATCCTTCCGCCTCAGCCTTCCAAGTAGCAGGAACTACAGGTGCGTGCCACCACGCCCGGCTAATTTTTTCTTTATTGTAGAGATGAGGTCTTGCCAAGTTGCCTGGGCGGGTCTCGAACCCACAGGCTCAGGCAACCCACTCACCTCGGTCTCCCGAAGTGCTGGGATGACAGGTTGAGCCACCGAGGCCGGCCTTAGCCTTTTTTTAAACAGAAGCTGCCCCTCAGCATCATTTCCCTTCTGCCTATCTAATATTCTCGTTCTCAAAAATCAACATTAACCTTCAAAGCCCCCTCTGAAAGGAAAATCAACTCAAGAGATATCAAATGCCACCAGAAAGTCACTGATCCTGTGAGTCCCCATATCAGTGCACTTAATATATCCACGGATTGGCTTCTTGGAGTCCATGAACAACAGGAAATATTGTGCTAAAATTTAGTGTGCTCTCCTTACAATAAATCCTTAATTCTCATCAAATGTCCCCATAAGGACTTTTCCTTTACCTGGCTGTGAAAGCTAAGTATACTGGAAAATCGTATTCAATAATACCAGTAATTCTGATAAAACATCATCAACAGTTAGGGAGAGACAGAGTAAAGAGAGGACAATAAAACAAGAGTTCAGCCGGGCTCAGTGGCTCAGCCTGTAATCCCGTGCCTTTGGGCTGAGGTGAGTGGATTGCCTGAGCCCACAGGTTCGAGACCCGCCAGGGCAGGCAAGATCTCACCTCTACAATAAATCAAAAAATTAGCCGGGCACGGTAGCGCGCGCCTGTAGTTCCAGCTACTTGGAAGGCTGAGGCGGAAGGATCGCCAGAGCCCAGCAGGTCGAGGAGCAGCCACTGCACTCCAGTCTGGGCGACAGGGTGAGACTCCAACTCAAAAAAATTAAAAAATTAAAAAAATAAAACAAGAGTTCATTTGATATATACTCCTCCCTTTTCTAGAAGGAAATTATCTCTTGGAGTAAATACTTGACTTCCTTCTATTTTTCAGATCATGACATCTCTTTGCTAGTATTTTTTTCAGGTCAATAAATCTCTTTGTCAAACAAAGTAGAAAAAAGTCGTCAGCTGACTGTCAGTACATGGGCAGTCTTCCCTGATGATTAATAACAGCTAAGAACCTGAAACCATAAGTGTCACTGGAACCAAGCAATAAGAAAATCACAAGCCAGGCTCAGTGGCTCAGCCTGTAATCCCGCGCCTTTGGGAGGCTTAGGTGAGTGGATTGCCTGAGCCCGCGGGTTCGAGACCTGCCTGGGAAGGCGAGACCTCATCTCTACAATAAATCAAAAAATCAGCCGGGCGTGGTAATGCGCGCCTGTAATTCCGGCTACTCGGAAGGCTGAGGCGGAAGGATCGCCGGAGCCCAGCAGGTCGAGGCTGCGGTGGCCAGGAGTGGCCACTGCACTCCAGTCTGGGCGACAGAGTAAGACTCCAACTCAAAAAAAAAAAAAGAAAAGCACAACACATGAAAATCAAATCAAATCAAAGGGGCAGCAGAAAACAGCACCAGGAAGTGATATCAGGCAGAAACTGCAGAGAAGAAAAATGCACAATTTGGGGGTATGACAGGAACTTAATCATATTTAAAGGCATTCACTGCTTCCCAGCCTCCACACACTCAAAAAAACACTGCTGCCTGCCCATGCTAGTCATGTTACTAACTACAGCAAACTCCATGAAAACGCGTTCTCAGTATTTATCGCAGTTTATCAATTCCAACTCCACGCACTCTTGGAGACAAGAAAAGACTAGACTGGAACCTACTTGTGCCCAAAATTTGCAGAATGGCCTCAGGATCCCAAGGAGAAGGAATCAGAGAATAAACTGAATCTAGGTTTCTTTGAGTAAACATCCCTCAAAAGTTGCGGCTCTAAGCGCGTAAAGTTAGCAACTTTAATTTTTACATTGGGGTCTAGTTCTGGTCTAGATTAGGAAATGGGAGAAAATGAATACTTTCATCATAGTCAGCATCATCTAGATTGTGACCATTGGATCATAAATTCAAGAAACACTGAGAAATAGTAACAGCTAATCTGTATTAAGGGTATACTACTTGCCCGGTTACAGCAACATCCACAATCTTATGAAGTAAATACTATTATTCATTTTAAAAGTTATGCAACTTTCCCAAAGCGACACAGACAACAAAGGTGGAAATTGGGATTCCAAGCATGCTCATCTAATCACTATGCTAATAATGCTTCAACTTGCCAGCTTTTGTTGCTTTTTTTTTTTCTATAAGCCACAGGGGGCCAATGAAAAAAACTGAGGACAGGAGTAATTACCACACTTACATGTTAAAACACACTAATCAGCAATGTGGAGGGCAGGCTGTTGGCAAGGCAAGCAAGGGTCTCAAAAGAGATGATCAAGGTCAAGGTCAAAAACGCTGGGGAAATAAACCGTAAGAATGCAGAGAGAATAAAAACCTAAAACCTATGCCTGGTAAATGTAGCTGGACTTTCTGGCTGCTTGTAGGTATGGGAAGGCAAGAAAGAAGCAACTGCTACTTCTCAGGTTACCAACTTGGTCACTGGTGAGTAATTACTGTCCATCAAGTAAGGAAGACAGAAGGAGCTGGTGGTTTAGTTTTGTTCAGGAGGCAGGAAGAGGGCAAGTCTAATCAAATTCAAAATGACAGAAACCAATTTCACAAAATTTGTCCCCCTGACAAGATAAGTTTTCCATATTACAGAGAACGTATCTTCTTCAAAGATAGGGAGTTTCTTGGGCTGGGAGAGGCCTTCAACGAAGTCTTCATTTTACTGATTAGGCACCGAGTGGGGAGGCTATTTCAATACCCTGCCCAGAGTGGGCACCGATCTGGTAGAGCCAGGACTAGAAACCATCTCTGCTGGTCCCATTCTACCCACCCTCCCAACTCTACTAATGGGTTTTCGCATCCCCAAACATACGCATGTCATCTAAAAGCAAAATTGGACGTGTAAGCTATGAAAACCTAAAGCTGATCACACATTCAATTTCCATAAAATTTCCACTTTTCTCTGTAAAAACTTTTCCACGGTGTCAAGTTTCTATGCACTGCAACAACTTCTACGTTTCAGGCCCTAAACAGACCCGAAATGTCCTTTTTAAACTTGAGGCTTGAAGAAACCACAGACGCTCTAGGCTCAGGACTCCACCATAGGAAAGCAACGCGCCACTTGCCCGGGCCCGTTCCGCCGAATCCGGGCCAACGGAGGCACGGCTTCCCGGTGCTGCCGTCAGAACTTCAAGCGAACCCGGCCGGTCCCGGCGCGGCTTCCCGGCGACCCTGCCGCCTCCGCGCGACCGCGGCTCGGACGCCTGGAGGACTCGCGGGGCGCAGGAAGGCGCTGCCCGGCGCTCGCCGGGACCCTGGGACCGAGCGTCGGACCCGAAACGCCCCCGGCCCGTCGTCTGTGCAGACTTGGGTGCAAACTGCGCCCCGAAAGCCGCACCAACTGCCACCGGGACGGAGAGCTCTCCAGCGTCCAAATGGCGACTGGCGTCCCGCACCGCCCCACGTCTGGCGCCTTCTGCAACGACCGCATCCCCTGA
>NW_007245909.1:307241-307794 GCF_000164805.1 Carlito syrichta
CGAGCCTGGCGAGTCCGGAAGGCTGGACCCGACGGGGTTCCTTTCGGCGGCGGCCCTGGCCTGGGTTTGGCGCCACCCACCCAATGAATGATTCCTGATTACCTCAGCAATGGCAAAGATGGATCTGTTCTGACACGGGCAGAGAGCCTCTCGCTCTGGAATCCCGAGCTGAGGAAGGGGCACATTCCGCTCCTATCCCAAATCTAAGAAAAAGTGACGGAGAGCTCGTCTGGGGCGTAGGATGGCGGGAAGGGCACAGTCTGAGAAACAGAGACGCCGCTTCCAGCCACTTGTTCTTGCCAACGGTGACCTGTAAACCGAGGCAGTAACCTGCTTTGGGTAAGGGGATGATGTCTTAGCTCCTCCGCAAAAGACTTTGTGGGATAGCACGTCCTATTAAATCCTGTCGGTGCATCCTTGATTTGCGTGTTGCAGTGTTGTTCTAGCGAACACGTCGTGCACAAGAATCCCAAAGATGGCCGGGCTTGGTGGCTCAGCCTGTAATCCCGCGCTTTGGGAGGCCGAGGTGAGTGGATTGCCTGAGTCTGCGGGT
>NW_007245909.1:307814-310949 GCF_000164805.1 Carlito syrichta
GGAAGGATCGCCGGAGCCCAGCAGGGCGAGGCTGCGGTGGCCGGGAGCGGCCACTGCACTCCAGTCTGGGCGACACAGTGAGACTCCGACTCAAAACAAAACAAAAAAAGAATCCCAAAGATTCTTGTGTGCTCTGTTATGACGCATCTGCCCAAGTCTTAGACTGGCACAACTTTGGTGTGCAGAGTTACCGTTTATTTTACAGTTTTTTTTCAGACATTGCATCCCAAAACACATTGATATCCAAAATCGGCCATTCTTGTAAAGCCACGGAAGTCGTTTTGTTGAGCTTAAGGAATCTGCCTAAACTGCCCCTTATCGCAGGGACTTTACTGTTACTTGGCCTTAGTTGAAGATGCTCTAGTTCACAGTAGGAGATTGATAGGATTTTAGAAGCCACCAACCTTGCTATGAGAGCCCAAAATTCCCCCCGAAAATAACTCAGGCAATTTATCCCCTACCCGTTACTTAAACATATCCAAAGAAGAAGATATGTTCAACAGACCCAATTTGCGATTACCTTTCATTTTTTGGAATGACTGTATATCCTTTTATTGACCCAAAGATTCCCTGCCTGTTCCAGACATGATTTAATGCAGGTTTTATCTTCCAGGTCTTTACAAAAACTATTTAAGTGCCAAGATAAACCTGTCATCTTTTTATTATCCTCCAAGCACATACCACTTTAGGGACACACCTCATCAAAAAGGGTACCTGCATAATGAACATTTGTATACCTAAACCTGAATTTTACCCCACATCTTTAAAAGAAAAAAAAACCCGTCTTTTGTGAAAATCCCCATTAAAATTCAGTGCCAAAAATAAAACACAGTGAACAATATTTGATGATGATATCAAATACTATTGCCCCTTGATCTGGAGAATCAGAGAAAAGTAATTTCTAAGCGATTGTTTATTGTACTGTGTGGAGAGTTATACCACACGAATTAAATAGACCCTTAACTTTCCTCTCTAATTAATTATGCACTAACTGAAACAAAGACATAGGACTCCACATAGTTTAAGTCAACATCCTAGACTAGATGAGTAATGACTCTCATTGAAAGATATATGTTACCCCATTTTATCCAGGAGTGGCTTAGATCCCATTGTTTGAATTCATATTATTAATGAAAAGATTGCAAGTGGGATATGGTGGCTCATACCTGTAATCCCAGGACTTTGGGAGGCCGAGGTGGGGGAATTCTAGAGCACAGGAGTTGGGGAGCAGCCTAGGAAACATAGCAAGAACTCATCTCTACAAAAAAAATTAACTGAGGTGCTGGCGCACAGTTGTAGTCCCAGCTGCTGGGGAGGCTGAGGTGGAAGGATTGCCTAAGACCAGGAGGTCAACATTATTGTGAGCAGTGATCTTGCCACTACACTCCTGTCTGGGTATCAGAGTAAGACCTCAACTCAAAAAAGAAAAGATTGTGCAAGAGAGAGAGTCCGGGAGGGGGATGGGAAAACACTTCTTATCTACAGGGTGCCTGAATGAAACGTCATTGTACACCTAACCCTTAACTGTACCCCACAAAACCATAATAAAAAATACTGATTAAAAAAAGAAAAGTTGGGAAAATATAAAGTAAAAAAAAAAAAAAAAAAGAGAGTCCCCTGGTAGGAAATAACTTTGTGCTAAATAATAATAAAATTTAAATGTTTGCTTTTTTGTTGCCAGATTTCCTCAAGTTTTTTTAATGATTTTCAAGAAGAGAAGTATATATTTGCCAGTGTTTCCAAAACTTACCTGAACACAACAATTTTTAATCTTGAAATATTAGTGAATATCTTGCAGAATAGGACACTGTTTGAAAAGTGCTGCCTTTTTGTATTTGTTGACAAAATTTTTTTTATTTTAAAGATGTGGAGTACAATTCAGGGTTAGGTACATAAGTGTGAAACAGAGACCTGCTAATGTCTGTTCACATTATCACAGCCCCTAGAGAAAGGCATGGCAAGGGTGCAAGCACTCCTGTACATTACTGAATAATATTCCTGAGAGCTAATAAAAGGTGCACTCCCATTAAGTAGCTTCAGGGGTCGGACTCGGTGGCTCAGTCTTTTGGGAGGCTGAGGTGAGTGGATGGCCTGAGGCCGCGGGTTCGAGACCCACCTGGGCAACTTGACGAGACCTCATCTCTACAAAAAATCAGCCGGGCGTGGTAGCGCATGCCTGTAATTCTGGCTACTTGGAAGGCTGAGGCGGAAGGATCGCCGGAGCCCAGCAGGCCAAGGCTGCGGTGGCCGGGAGCGGCCACTGCACTCCAATGCACTCCAATCTGGGCGACAGAGTGAGACTCCAACTCAAGAAAAAAAAAAAGTAGCTTCAGGGGATCCTTGACTTCCCCATAGTCTAGATTTCCTTGTAATCTAAAAGATGCAAATCTCCTTTTATTCCCTTTTTCTGAGTGGTTATAAGTTTGAATAATATAGTATCAATGTAATCATAAGCCTTGTGATTTATATAACTTTTGTATCAAGGTAGTTATAAGTTTTGTGATTGTATAACTTTTGCATAATGCATGATGTCTTAGGCCCTTTACTCTATGGCAAGCTTGATTAACACTTCTGCCCAGCCCTACTGATAAAAACCATGAGATACCTCTGATACCAGGCACCAGGAAGTCTGGACTGAAAAATGTCACTATGGATAAATGCAGCTAAAACTCAAGTTCTATACAATGCTCCGTTGGTCACATGGCTAATGTATAGGTACTAGCAACTCTGGACTAATGAAAGTAAACCATAAAAGACTGGAGGGTGAGCAGAGCCGTTTTAGAAAGACCTTGAGTCTGGCTCTGCTCCCTGGATTTGAACTCAGAAATAAACTTCTTTCTACCAGTTCCCTGCCCCTTTGATGTATTGGTATCAAGGAGAGAAGCTGAGTGTTACTTGGACCATAACAAGTGGTCATGAAACAGGTGAAGTTTGGACTTTCCACTGGTCCTTACTTAGCCTGGTTTGGGATCGGGTACCTTTTTTTTTTTTTTTTTTTTGAGTTGGAGTCTCACTCGGTCGCCCAGACTGGAGGGCAGTGGCCGCTCCCGGCCACCGCAGCCTCGCCTGCTGGGCTCCGGCAATCCTTCCGCCTCAGCCTTCCGAGTAGCCGGAATTACAGGCATGCGCTACCAT
>NW_007245909.1:311301-314990 GCF_000164805.1 Carlito syrichta
GAAAGCCGGGCTCGGTGGTTCAGCCTGTAATCCCGCGCCTTTGGGAGGCTGAGGTGAGTGGATTGCCTGAGCCTGAGGGTTCGAGACCCACCTGCGCACCGAGACCTCATCTCTACAATAAATCAAAAAATCAGCTGGGCATGGTAGCGCATGCCTGTAATTCCGGCTACTCGGACGGCTGAGGCGGAAGGCTCGCCGGAGCCCAGCAGGCGAGGCTGCGGTGGCCGGGAGCGGCCACTGCACTCCAGTCAGGGTGAGAGAGTGAGACTCCAACTCAAAAAAAAAATTTTTTCATATAGATTTCTGAAATTTCTGATTTTTTGCCATGAATATGTAATAAAATACTTTTATAATCAGAATAATAAACAGTTTTCCGATTTATTTTTTGAAAGTTTAGGCCAGGAGTGGTGGCTCACACCTGTAATCCCAACACTTTGGTTGAGGTGAGAGGACAACTTGAGCCCAAGAGTTTGAGACCAGCCTGGGCAACAAAGTGAGACCCTATCTCTACAAAAAAAGGTAGAAAACCTAGCCAGGCATGGTGGCACACACATGTAGTCCCAACTACTTCAGAGGCTGAGGCAGAAGGATCACCTGAGCCCAGGAGTTGGAGGCTGTGAATAGCCATGTTCATGCCACTGCACTCCAGCCTGGGCAACAGAGTGAGACCACAACTCAAAAAAAAAAATAGTTTAAAAACCTAATGAATTATACACTTACAATTTGTTTCCTATTGTCATATGACAAATTATCATAAAGTGGCTTAAATCAATACAAATATATTACCTTAGTCCAAGGGTCAGGAATCTTGCATGAGTCAGTTCATTTAGGGCCTGTAGGACATTTTAATTATAATAGAAAGCTATGAGAAAGTGTAGCACAAAGGGATAACACAATCTGATTTACATTTACGTAGAAGATCATGTGGTAGCTTTGTAGGAATTGATTGGAGGAAGGCAAGAAGAGAAGTTAGATAGCCATGGTCAAGGCTACTTCAGTAGTCTAGGTGAGGTATGGTGACATGAATAGGGTGATGGCAATGGGTATGGAGATAAAGGAACGATTGGAAACAGACCAAGAGGGATGGCTTATGGATTGGATGTAGGAGCAGTTAATGACAGTAAAGTAATTTAGAACAGCCAACTTGCTCAGGTCTTCTGTGTAGAAGTGGAATATACCTACAATACTGGTATTTGCAGTGAGGTTAAAGTCTGGAACCTTCTTACTAACGACAGTGGTGTTGCCAGTGGAATAGTGGGACTTAAAAGAGAAAGGGGGCAATTGCTGAGGTTTTATGAGTGAACTGCTATGACAGGCATTGAGAAAACAAAAAGTAAAAAGATCTCAGAAACTGTTTTTGGACAATTCCTGTTGTTTTGTAAAGCAAAACAACACTAGGATTCCACCATTAGGGTAAACACTATTTCCTTTGGTACTCCAGCATGTCTTCCCACTCCCCGTCACCTCCTTAACACACACATACACACACCCCTACCCAAAAGCATTTCTGCGCCCGCATACACAGGCCTGCAGTCTTCCTTCTTACTCAAAAGCAAGGCTGTTGGGAAAACACCAGTGCTGAAGAAACCCTTTATTTGCACCAGGTCATTTCTAAAAAGAATCACAGAATTAGCCTTTCATGTTACACAAGGAAATCCTGCTATGATTTCTGTTGGAATTGTTATAACATCTAAGATGAAAATTACACTGGATGGAAATAATGACAACTTAGACATGGCAGACAAGATTGCTAAATAATATGGCAATAGAAACTTTGTGGTTGAAACAGTAGGAAAAAGACTGGAAAAAAGTGAGGAGCACCTCAGTGTACGGCAACCTCAAGTGGCCTAACACCTAATTTGAGTACCAAAAGGAGTATGCCATGGGAATAAAAAGTACTCAAAGGAATAATGGCCAAAATTTTTGCAAACTTGATGAGAATTATAAACCCATAGATCCAAGAAGTGCAGTTATCCCCAAGCATAAAAAACAAATAAAACTGCACCAAAGCCGGGCTTGGTGGCTTAGCCTGTAATCCCGCGCCTTTGGGAGGCTGAGGTGAGTGGATTGCCTGAGCCCGCAGGTTCGAGACCTGCCTGGGCAACTTGGTGAGACCTCATCTCTACAATAAATGAAAATGAGCCGGGCATGGTAGCGCGCGCCTGTAGTTCCAGATACTTGGAAGCCTGAGGCAGAAGGATCGCTGGAGCCCAGCAGGTCGAGGCTGCGGTGGCTGGGAGCGGCCACTACACTCCAATCTGGGTGACAGAGTGAGACTCCAACTCAAAAAAAAAAAAAACTGCACCAAAGCACATCATAATCAAATTGCTTAAAACTAGTGATAAACCAGAAAGTATTAAAAGCAGCTCAAGAAAAGACACAATTTATACCGAGTAACAAAGATAAAGTTGAGAGCATATTTTTCACTATAAACAATGCAAACTAGAAGACACTTGAGCAACACCTTTAAAGTCTTGAAAGAAAAAAAAAAGGAAAGTCAACCTAGAATTACATATTATTTATTTTATTGCTCAAATTGTTCAAGTTCTATAGTTGGCCATTGAAAGCTCAGGTTTTCTCCTGTTTGTTTTTTTTTTGACAAATCAGTTTTTTAGAACTTTGTTACTTTCTGATACTATAAGATGCTTCAGGCTCATCTAGTATATTCTCAGCTCAGCCCTACGATCAGCCGTTTCTGATTCCTTTTGTTAGAAAGTGATATTTAGAAACCAAGATTTGGGTGCTGGGTGTGTTCCTTGTTACTGAGATGTCAATGCCTCTAGACTCTCATGTATACACATATCTATATTTCTGTATCTGCGTGTACATATATATATAATGTATATATAAACATCAGTTCATACTGATGTCTCTATCTCTATTCCAGCACCATAATACTATTCATTTTATCCTACCCCTTTGCCTATTTGTAATTCCAGTGACAGAGAGAAATCTGACTCATTCTCTCTCTCTCTCTCTCTCTCTCTGTGTGTGTGTGTGTGTGTATAACTTATTTGTTCACTCTACTATATATGTGCAATGCTTCCAGAATTTGTAGCTCTTTGGAAGTAAATTTACCAACTACTGCTTATGTTCAATCATTTTTGTCTTTATCCTTATAGTATCCAGTCAAAACAGTTCTTCTAAGTTATTTAAATTAGCACCTTTTTCTCCCACTCCACTCCATTTGGTGAGGTTATGCCATAGCTCTGAAATATACTTAAGTTCATTTTTTACACTCACCATTCTATACTGGAATCCCCCTTTAATATACATACAGTAAAGTTAACTCTGGTGTACAGTTCTGGGGGGTTTTGACAAATAGAATTATGCATCCATCACAAGACCTCACAGAATAGTTCAATCATCCTAAAAATCCCTTTGTGTGGTCACTTTTTAATCAACAGAAGGGGACATTTTGTTCAATTTATCACTTTTTATATAATTTGAATCTTTTTTTTTTTCAAAAAAGGCATTTATTTATAAAATGTTTTGTATTTGTCTTTACATGTTTAGACTTCAGTCACCACCAATATACTCTGTGTGATGCAATATATCTATTGAGACACTTTTTTCTTTTTTTCTTTTTTTTTTATTAATCAGTATTTTTTATTATGGTTTTGTGGGTACAGTTAAGGGCTAGGTGTACAATTACGTTTCATTCAGGCACCCTGTTGATAAGAGGTCTT
>NW_007245909.1:315038-337059 GCF_000164805.1 Carlito syrichta
CCATTATATGAGTGAGAACATGTGATATTCGGATTTTTGTTTTTGTGAGAGGTCACTCAGTATTATAGACTCTAGTTCCATCCAGGTTGCAGCGAAATTCATGATTTTGTTCTTTTTTTATGGCTGCGTAGTATTCCATCGTGTATATGTACCACATTTTTTTAATCCAGTCCTCTTTTGATGGGCAGCATGGTTGTTTCCAGGTTCTTGCTATTGTGAACAATGCTGCGATAAACATACGTGTGCAGGTATCTTTTTTATAGAGTGATTTGTGTTCTTCAGGGTATATTCCCAGTAGGGGGATTGCAGGGTCATATGGAAGGTCAATTTTTAGAGCTTTTAGGAATCGCCACACTGCTTTCCACAGAGGTTGCACTAGTTTACACTCCCACCATAGTGTAGAAGTGTTCCCTTTTCCCCACACCCTCTCCAGCAGCTGTTATTTTTTGAGTTGTTGATAATTGCCATTCTGACTGGAGTTAGGTGGTATCTCAGTGTGGTTTTGATTTGCATCTCCCGGATGATTAGTGAGGTTGAGCATTTCTTCATGTGTTTGTTGGCTGCTCGGATGAGACACTTTTTTCATTGCTCAAAACAGTTTTGAGCTCATCCATTTTGGTGCAATTTGAATCTTTTTAAAAGTATGATGCAGCCGAGCTCGGTGGCTCAGCCTGTAATCCCGCGCCTTTGGGAGGCTGAGGTGAGTGCATTGCCTGACCCGCGGGTTCGAGACCCGCCTGGGCAGGCGAGACCTCATCTTTACAGTAAAATAAAAAAATCAGCCAAGGGTGGTAGCGCACGCCTGTAATTCTGACTACTCAGAAGGCTGAGGCGGAAGGATCGCCGGAGCCCAGCAGTTGGAGGCTGCGGTGGCCAGGAGCGGCCACTGCACTCCAGTCTGGGCGACAGAGCGAGACTCCAACTCAAAAAAAAAAAAAAAAGTATGATGCAAGCGGGTTGTTCAATAATGTCTAGTAGTCTCCTGATGCGGGCAAATGTCTGCTAGTAAGTAAATCTTCAGGTGACATCTGCACCACTCCGATCCAAGCCAAAGTTTATGAAGCTGTACCTGATAGGGCTTACATGGGGAAAAGGGTAAGGGGGCCAATGTTAAAATAACTCACTGTGTGAACCTCGCAAATGGGCTGAAGGTTGCAATGACCTGTGAAGCTGACCACTCTGCCCTAGCAGCATCCCGTCACTCACTGCTTTTGCTGCCTACATCTGCTTTCTCAAAGTTGCTTCCTAAGGCTGGGTGATTAACGGCTTCTTGCTACTGTTTTGCAGCCGACACCGGCTTTTTCAAGAATTGCATCTCGCTGGGCTCGGTGGCTCAGCCTGTAATCCCGCGCCTTGGGAGGCTGAGGTGAGGGGACTGCCTGAGCCCGCGGGTTCGAGACCTGCCTGGGCAACTTGGTGAGACCTCATCTCTACAACAAATCAAAAAATTAGCCGGGTGTGGTAGCACGCACCTGTAGTTCCGGCTACTCGGAAGGCTGAGGCGGAAGGATCGCCGGAGCCCAGCAGGTCGAGGCTGCGGGGGCCAGGAGCGGCCACTGCACTCCAGTCTGGGCGACAGAGTGAGACTCCGACTCAAAAAAAAAAAAAAAGAAAGAATTGCATTTCAAGGCCGTAGAGCCATCACCCCCGAACTGCTTCTTTGAGTCTGCGTCACCACCGGCCCCTGCTTCTTCAGATCTACACGTTATGTGACCACCAGACCCCAGCTAGGTGCATAAGAGGAACCCACAAAAACAAAGGGGTGCTGGTTTCTCTTTGAAGACAGTCTTCTCTTGTCTCCCCTTTAATAAAATTATTTTCCTTTGCCTAATGACTGGCTCTCTGGTCTTCTCCACAGTTGCCTTACAGTACCTCCCGTGGTGTCTTTGCTAGCCTGTCTCCACCTACCAGCCATCCCCAGTGTGAGGTGACACCAACTGTCTTCCAGTATTTATCTAAAAACGCACTTCACTTATTTTTGTTTGTTTCAAGCACTAGTTCATAATTACAATTATAACCTAATGTGTTAAGATAAACTTATGTTAATAGATTTTAGTTTAAGATAAATGCTAATCAAAACTTGTTTTCAATTTTTTCTATGAAATGTCAGTCCTGTTTGAGAGCATTCACTTGGGTTGGCTTTTTTTCTCTTTTTAATGGAGAACTATCCTCCCTGAGTCTCCTCAGTTCTTTGCATTACTTCCAGCACTAGATTAGAAGGCAGACATGATTTCCTTCTGTAAAGAATATTATAAGGCCGCTACATATACCAGGATGATTCAGAATCACATTGAGTAGGCAAATGTTCTATAAGGAAGGGTGGAATTTTGACCCAGGAAGACAAAGGGCTTCTTCTACAAAGTGCGTGAGCCATGTGAAAAGGAAGGCTCTAAGGACTTTTTTCCCTTGCCCTACTTCTCCCAGTTTCACACACCGGAAATATGTACAGCACGCTGCCAGACACTCCCTGTAGTCTCCAAAATAGAAGTGATACAATCTCTATGCCCAAAGCAGGCACTGCTGCTGATGTAGGTCACCTCTTCTTTTTCCCACCACCCCCTCATAGTCAATGACTAAATCTTATACCTTTTTTCACTTCCTACCTTTCTTTGCCCACTCCTCCATCGAAGCAGCCATCTTGCCCAATTTATTCTATAGATCGGATTGTTCGGTACCTACTCACTGCCTTAGCTTCTTAGTTTCTATTGCCACTGCCTTAGTTCATACCCTTCTAGGTATGGTGGGTATGTGTCTTTACCTTTGGGTTCTCTTCTACCTGTGCATGTACTCTTCACACTTTAGGAAGACAAATCGATCTTACTATGTCACTTCCTTGCTAAAAATTCTTCAAGAGCTCCTGTTTGCATGAAGGATGAGGCCCCAGGTCATGAGCATGACGTGCATGGCCTGGGCTCTGGTCTCTGCCTACCTGTCAGCCTCATCTCCTGGCACCATTCTACACCCATGTCACTGTGTTCCCATTCCCTGTGAGGATACTACTATCTGAAACAGATTCCTTGTCTTTCCCCTCTAGCCATTGGTCTAATTACTCTTTATACTTCAAGACTCTTCTCTTGTATGGTCTCTGCCAGTTCTTCCCCAAGTCTCCTCTTCTGCATCACATACCCTTTCCCTGCACCTTCTGTGAACTTTGTGTATATTTCTCTGTCAACATGTAATTCTCTAAATGTTAAAAACATAATTCTGACTCAAAGAGATAGTAAGCACATGTCAACCTTGTATTTATCTCATTAGTAAGGAAACTCATGAAGTGGGTTCAAAAGAACATTTAAAAAACTAGGATTGTTATGGCGGATGTGAACAAAATGAAAGGATAAATTACCATTGCTGCATTAGGTGCAGCCCTAGTTAATGTCCTATAGAGCAATTAAACTGTAGCATTTGGAGTTATCTTATTTTTGCACCACAGAAAAGAAAATCAGCTCATCAATTTCTTATGAAATAATTTCTAACTTTACAGGGCTGTAAAATATCTAGGCCTAATCAATAATAATTTGTCAGCCAGGCTTGGTGGCTCAGCCTGTAATCCTAGCACTTTGGGAGGCTGAGGCAAGTAGACAGCCTGAACCCGCGGGTTCAAGACCAGCTCAGGCACCTTGGCGAGACCTCGTCTCTACAAAAAATTAACAATTAGCCGGGCTTGGTAGCATGTGCCTGTAGTTCCGGTTACTTGGAAGGCTGGGGCAGAAGAATCGTCAGAGCCCAGCAGGTCGACGCTGGGGTGGTCGTGAGTATGCCACTGCACTCTAGCCTGGGTGACGGAGTGAGACTTCAACTCAAAAATAAATAAATAAAAATAATAATTTGTCAAAAATAAATAGTCATAACCTTTTTCTACAGAGGTAGATGACCCTTGGATGTGCTTGTTGGACAATCATCTTATAGCAGGATATTGATGGAAACAGCATTTCTTTGTTTTATTTCCAATTTTGGAGAATTTTTCACAGCACTGTTATTGTCTACCCTGTGGTGTACTTTTTAATTCACTCAGTCCTGGCACACACTGCGAACTTGAGGAAATTTGAGCATTAGTGTTCAAACTGGGATATGTATACCCTTTGAGTATAAGAAGATTTATCAGGGTTACATGGCCATGGATAGCTTTTAGATGACCAATTTCCTGGTCAGGTCCTCCCTCACCTTAAGCCTGTACTTTTCCTACAGCTAACCAGCGCTCTAAAGTAACTTTGTTTTGCAAGTTCATTCCCGCCTCCTAGCGACTCCTAAAACCACGACTCCTAAAACTATGGTTATTTGAATTAAACTATAAAATAAGAACTTTCTGTCAGAATGTAACTTGGATTTGGCTGGCTGGTTGACAGTGAGGACTGGCTTTGGCAAATAGGTCAAAGGGTGGTATTTTTCATTAAGTGAAAAGAGCCGAATTGGCTCCCAGAGTTTAACAAAAATATATTGAAAGCCGATCTGCAATATCCTGGTAAATATATTCTTTGCATCAATAAACTAATGTTAAAGAAATTTAAATGTCAATATAAACGTGTGGGGGCGGTTAATTGTGCTTTTTCGGGGGTTGACATTCTAAAACCGAAGCCACTGCAAGGAAAGAAAATTCTGGACTCCAGTGGAAGCCACAGCCAGGCCCCTCGTCTTTTTGCTGTTGACTTGCTAAGCACGGTGGTGCCTCCTTTGTTTAGTGCTGCCTCTCCCATCAGACTGGCCAGCTGATCTTTTTCCATCCAAACCCCCCCTTTCTGCCTGTTCCTATTGCTCACACTCCTAGTTGGGTGAGTGGGAAGGTCCTAGAATTGATGCCATCCTGACTCCTCTGTGGAGAATATTCGGGAAGTGTGGGTCACTACAATTTTTAAATTCCCTGATCACTCTTCCTATGACCTTTTACCTTATACACATTTATTTTTTGTTGTGCCTTTTGTAACTATCTGTGTACAAAACAGCCTCTCTTTCTTTGTAGATTCTCATCTTTTTCAGAACAATTTTTTTCAGTGTTCATCTGCTAACAAATAGTTCAGTGAAATGACTCCAACAACTGGCCCACCAGGCCACAAGCATCTCAAGGACTGTGTTGTACAACCAGTGTCAATACACAGAAATAATAATAGCATGTTTATTGAGAGTGCATGCCAGTTAGAACAAACCTATGGGCATTGTCTGCATTTTAAATGCAGGGAAACAGAATTAGAGAGATTAATTATAGCATCTGAGACCACACAGTTGGTAAGTGGTGGAGCCAGGATTCAAGCTATGGCAGAATGACCCTGCAGTTCTCGACAAGTTGATAGTGTCTCACAAAGTGGATTTGCTGCACTAGATGAGTAATGAACAAAACAGTCTTGTGTCACTAACTTGTATTTCACATGCTTTCAGAGGTCCTGGGGCCCAGGTGATCTATCATGACCCAAAATGGAAGAAGAGCACTCTTCCCATCTTGGGGGTGGGAAATTTCAGCTGCAGCGAGGGGACTGAGGGTCAACTTTGCCTTGCCTTGAGGGCTCAAGGGGTGCAGGAGCACTGCAGTGAAAGGCACAGTCACCAGCCAGAGAACCAAAAGTGTGGGTGGACTTCCACTTGCGTCTGTTGGGCATAGCCTTGGGGGACTTAGCCACAAGACCAGGATGGCCCTTGGGTGCAAACTGAAGGTAGCATGAGCAGATGTGGGCTGCGGGTGGGGTGCTTAGAGCTGTGAGGCTGCAGCTTTATGTTCATGTGGTAGCACTGACACAGGATGGGGAACTTTGGGATACTCTGGCTTCACTACAGTTCTTCAAGAAATTATGGAAGTATTCCACAGTGCTCTTAGTATACAAATCTTATTTTTAAAATATGCTCTTATTTTAAATATTTTTGCAAAAAAAAAAAAAAACCAGTGCTAAACACAATTGTCTTTTATTTTCTCTTAGAACATGTTTGCTGTTGGGTTTATGAAGCTAATACCCTCATACTTGGCTCATTGGCTTGAATACAGATTTCAATACTATTTTATTTTTTGGTTTTTTTTTTGAGTTGGAGCTTCACTCTGTCGCCCAGACTGTAGTGCAGTGGCCGCTCCCAGCCACCGCAGCCTCGACCTGCTGGGCTCCGGCGATCCTTCCACCTCAGCCTTCTGAGTAGCCGGAATTACAGGCACGCGCTACCATGCCCGGCTGATTTTTTGATTTATTGTAGAGATGAGGTCTCACTGCCCAGGCGGGTCTCGAACCCGCGGGCTCCGGCAATCCACTCACCTCAGCCTCCCAAAGGCGTGGGATTACAGGCTGAGCCACCGAGCCCGTCAATACCATTTTAAAGCTCTAACAATACTCCTGTTATTGTCCAGTTCCCACAAGCTTAGCCATTAAACTTTGAGTTACTTCACCTCTATGAACTCATCTGTAAATAACGTAGTTGAATGGGCTTTTTTCTACTATCCTTTCATAAGACAGTAACCGGGAGCATGACCCTTTAAATGCTTAAAGTGAATTTTTATTGATATTTGCCTTTAAGACATTATTGCTGATGTGCAGCGACTCACACATGGGATCCTAGTACTTTGGGAGACTGAGGTGGGAGAATTGCTTGAGGCCAGGAGTTTAAGACCAGCCTGAGCAATACAGCAAGACCCTGTCTCTATTTATAAATAAAATAAAATAAAATAAAATAAAAACTAAAAAGACTAGTTGACAAAAATGGCAGCTACTAAAGCTTAAGGTGCAACCTCTTCCAGGAGTGCTGAGGTCTAAAAGGGCATTCTCTAGAACACAAAATCTTCACAGACACAAAGACAGATGACCTAGTAATCATTGCTAGCTCTGTGAAAACCAAAGTGCAAAACACTTTTTAATAATTATAGTCGTTTCTTACTGAGAAATATGTATCAGGCACCGTGCTAAATGTTTCACAGACATTAATTCATATACTCCTACAGCACCCCTGTGTGGTAAATGCTGAATCAAGCCCATTTTACAGAGGGAAGAGCTGAGGCTGAGCTTGGTCCCATGACCTACCCCATATCACAAGGCCAGAAAGAGTAAAGACTGTATTTGAAACTGCTGTCAGTCTTGTATACCTCCAAAGTCAGATTCTCCCCCCACCCCCAACATAATGAATAAATATAACTTCATTAGGTTTTTTTCTGATATTGATACAGAAAGTCATTATTGTCTGTCCGTATGCCACAACCCTTAAAGAAAGGCATAATGTTTTAGCAGGCCTGTGTGTACCTACATTCCTATGAATTAGCAAAAGAAAGCAAATTCCTTTATCTCCTATACCTCCCTGTTAAGTCACTTCAAAGAATCCTTGTCGCCCTGCAGACTACTAAGAGAAATGAATCTCTATTCACTCCCTTTTATCAGTGGTCAGAGATTTGAAAGCATAGCACCCATGGAACCATAAGCCTTGTAATTTATATAATTTTCTGCATGTTATAACTACTCAGCAGCAATATGTTGTAATGAATAATGTTTTATTTTGTAATAGGCTCTGTTAACTCCCTTACTCTATGGAAAGCATATACAACTCTTCAGTTTGGTGTTACTGAAAACACTATGGGTTACCTTTTGGTAGCTGCCACCAGGAAAAGTGGAATAAAATGTGGCTGTTACTTGAGTTCTATACAATGCTCTGTCCCTCACATAGTCAATGTATAGTTACCACCAACCCTAAACTTATAAACACAGACTGTGAAACCCAAGTGGTGAGCAGACCTGTTTCAGAAATGCCAGAAGCCAGGTTCTGCTCCCTGATCTGAATTCAGAAATAGGCTTCTTTATGCCAGTTCCCTGCCTCTCAATTTATTGGCTTCGAGAGATAGCAGCCGAGCATTTACTTGAACTGTAATGATATCACAAAAACATTATTAAGAAATAGAAGGCAGTCGGGCTCGGTGGCTCAGCCTGTAATCCCGCGCCTTGGGGAGGCTGAGGTGAGTGGATTGCCTGAGTCCGCGGGTTCGAGACCCACCTGGGCAGCGAGACCTCATCTCTACAATAAATCAAAAAAAATCAGCCGGGAGTGGTAGCGCATGCCTGTAATTCCGGCTACTTGGAAGGCTGAGGTGGAAGGATTGCAGGAGCCCAGCAGATTGAGGCTGCGGTGGCCGGGAGCAGCCACTGCACTCCAGTCTGGGCGAGAGTGAGATTCCAACTCAAAAAAAAAAAAAAAAAAAAGAAAGAAATCGACATCCCCTGCAATCTCACCACCCTGCCAACCACAACTGACATTTTTGTATCATCCTTTATTTCTTAATCAATACATACACACATACTCATTTTTATATATGTGCAAAACATTTATCACTACACATGAATTCTTCTCATGTAAAAAAATTTTAGAGTCTTACTTTTTCTTATCGTCCCTGCCCAGTCCAGGTTGTGTGACTTTTTGTTTATTCCGGCATGTGTTGATTCCCTGCCATGAACTGGCTATTGTTTTAAATACAAGCCAGATACAGTGTTGCTCACAAGAAAAGATGGCAATAAACGTTCAAACAAAGAAATAAGATTATGTAAGGTACTGATAATTACCATGCAAAAGACAGAGAATTTGTGGAGCTGGTCTTCACTGCTGTTTGAGATGGCCTCTCCAGAGAGCACATTTTAGTTAAGATCTGAATGAGGAGGAGGAAGGAGCTGTGGGCAGACGCAGGGGTGGTGAGTACCCAAAACAGAAGGAACAGCTTGTGTGATGCCCCAGGAGAGAATGAGTTTGGGGTGGCTGAGAGTCAAAGGCCAGTACGGAACATCATGACCAAGGGCAACCCAGGGGAAGACGAGGCTAAGAAGAGTGGCCTTCATGAAGTGGGCCACCTTCTCTCCATGCGTAACAGAGACCTTCAGAGACTTCAAGAACAAGAGGCTGATTTGCGCTTTGCAATGATCTCTCCAATTATAGTGGGGAGAATAGGATATTGGGGCTACAGTGAAACTAAGGTGACCAGTTGGGTGATGGTGCCGGGTTTCAAGTGCAGGGTGGCAGTGGGGAGGGTGACCACTGAATTTTGAAAATGTTTCGGAGAAAGAGTCTGATGGGTGAGATGTGAGGCCGAGTCAGACCAGAGAGTGAGCAGAGATGCAGATTTGCACGGTGTGAGGGTGCTGGGATACAGTTCCTCTGATGGTGACAGAGGTGAGCTGGGAACAGGTGGGACAGTTCCGGAGTCAGAGCAGGATGGGCTCAGCAGGGAGCAAATGTCAAGTCATCTGAAAGACTGGTAGAATCTAGTTATACCCTTGAGAGCAAACCTAGGCCCCAACCCATTCTCAAAAAAGTCGTTAACCCTTTCCCCGTTTGCCTAGGGAACACTTGCCCGCAGCACTTGCTTGGGTGTAGCGTTTATCCCGAGATAAGGTGTGCAGATTACAGTCCTAACCTTACCCCCAGAGTTTGCCATGAAATATGTCACTTTTATTATTATTTTTACATTAGTATATCAATAGTCTTTGGAAACAAATTTATAGCATTATGTTTTTATATAATTTACAAAATATGTCAATTCTCTCTCTCTTTTTATAATTCTCGTTAGGATTAGAGACAAGTTCTGTTTAGAAATAAATCCAAGAACGGTTTTCATATTTTATTTTCACATTAAAAACCAATCAGATTTGCTTCTGCCTCAGAGTGTGTGTATGTAAAACTAAATGGGGCCGGGCTCGGTGGCTCAGCCTGTAATCCCACGCCTTGGGAGGCTGAGGTAAGTGGATTGCCTGAGCCCGCGGGTTCGACTGGCCTGAGCAACTTGGTGAGACCTCATCTCTACAATAAATCAAAAAATTAACCAGGTGTGGTAGCGCACGCCTGTACTTGCAGCTACTCGGAAGGCTGAGGCGGAAGGATCGCCGGAGCCCAGCAGGTCGAGCCTGCGGTGGCCGGGAGCGGCCACTGCATTCCAGTCTGGGCAACAGAGTGAGACTCCAACTCAAAAAAAAAACCAAAAAAAAAACTGAATGACCATGACAGCGAGATTTTTTTCTGAATGGGAAATGGGTGAAAGAAAAAATTATTCAATGATGCTTCCTAAAGCACAGTAAGGAAGACTTTATTTCAGGACCGTAAGTGATAGGTATAGGTCCCACAGCAATGGAGTCTTGTGAAGCGGAAAGATCAGGCTCAATTTAAAATACAGCACGGGCAAGAGGGAATTTATAGCCAAGGAGAAGGGTGGATATCCGCGAATGGAAAACAATGACTGAGGAACGATGAGGGCTAAGGGGGTTTCCAGATCAACCAACCTAACAGGATTCTTGCTGAAGACGGGCCAGGGTGATCAGGCATCACCTGTGGGTTGGTGGAGGATGACAAGCCCCATCAGATATCACAGTGATCAGATATCAAGGGAGGAGGGTTCTTGCCAAACTGACTTAGCAGTGTTCCTTGCTAAAACTGGATTTCACATGGATGTGCACAGATGGGCCTAGGAGAAGGTTCAGGAGCCTCACTAAAGCTTGACCAAGCAGAGAATCCTTGTCAGAATCCATACGTCTCACAGTCTGCATAGATCATGGCTTGCTCATTTTTCTTTCATGGGTAGGCGTTAACTTGTTTCTAATTGTTTGTTTGTTTGCTTTTTGGTTTCTTTGCCATAATCAATGAGGCTACACATAGTCTCAGGTACTATCATTTTTAGAGTGCCTGGAGTGGTGGCTGGAATAAAGGAAATATGTGTGTGTGTGTGTGTGTGTGTGTGTGTGTGTGTGCGCGCGTGCACGCATGTGTGTGAGTGTGTATATATACATATATATCTTGGGTATGTTTGTTTTTTATGTATTATTTGTGTGAAAGCATTATAAAGCTATTGCTACTATACATAGTATCTATGTATACCATAGTATATACACTACTATATATACTATAGCATATATAGTAGTACAGTACTATAATATCTAGTGTATGCTATATATAGTACTATATATAATATATATAGTACTGTATATTATATATATATCACTGTACTATAATGGGCTTTTAATACTTTTCACACAAAAATACACTAAAAACAAACACAAAAAATAAACATGCTTAATCTTGCAGTACCTTTAAAAGTACAGTAGTGCCAGGCTCGGTGGCTTAGCCTGTAATCCCGTGACTTTGGGAGTCAGAGGTGAGTGGATTGCCTGCGCTCGTGGGTTTGAGACCCACCTGGGCAACTTGGCGAGATCTCATCTCTACAATAAATCAAAAAAAATAGCCGGGCATGGTAGCGCGCGCCTGTAGTTCCAGCTACTTGGAAGACTGAGGTGGAAGGATCGCCGGCGACCAGCAGGCGAGGCTGTGGTGGCCAGGTGCGGCCACTGCACTCCAGTCTGGATGACAGAGTGAGATTCCAACTCAAACAAAACAAAACAAAATAATAAATACATATAAAAGTACAGTAGTACAGTACAGTACAACAGTCACCATACAGGGCAGCATCACATTCACGTCTTTGAAAGTTCACAACTTGAAGGTTTGTATGTAGGGGACTTACTGTAGATGGCAATTCCCATGGCTGGGATTTATCCAGTACTAAAGGGGATGTTGCACCTTATTAAGTGTCCAGGACATGTTATAAAGGGACACATAAAATAAATCTTTTTTTTTTTTTTGAGTTGGAGTCTCACTCTGTCACCCAGACTGGAGTGCGGAGGCCACTCCCGGCCACTGCAGCCTCGACCTGCTGGGCTCCGGTGATCCTTCCGCCTCAGTCTTCCTAGTAGCTGGAACTACAGGTGAGTGCTATCACACCCAGCTCATTTTTGATTTATTGTAGAGATGAGGTCTCACCAAGTTGCCCAGGCGGGTCTCGAACCCGCAGGCTCAGGCAATTCACTCACCTCAGCCTCCCAAAGGTGCGGGATTACAGGCTGAGCTACCGAGCCCGGCTACATGCTAAGTTTTAATGTGGTCTCTTAGTTTGCAGCTGGGATCCAGTCCTTTCTCTTACGTGTCACTCATTCTGCTACATACAATTGCTTTTACCGCCTGCTATGTGCCTGTAATGTTCTAGGCACTAGGGACCCTACAGTGACTGAAGCTGAACTCCTGGCTGCTTGCAGGCCACGGGGGTCTCCCAGCTGTGCTTCGAAGTCCTCAAAAGTCCTGGACACTGGAGCATTTCATGTCTCTGACACCAGAGCAAGATGCCAAATCTCACATTCGCCTCCAACCAGAGCAAATGTCAGTTTCCACCAAGCCCGGCTGTGCCAGGCGACTCCTGCTGTGGCTCTTTTCACCCTGCAACCACCCACAAGTGCCATCAGCAGGTGAGCATTGTGAGCTGGATGCCGGACACACTTTGAACTTATGCAAATGTATCTCCCCGATGTCAAGGGAGAATAGGGACCCAGATGCAGGAGCAACACTCTTCTTGGGACTGGAAAGTGCTGTGGCTGGGGGAGTCTGTATTATGTTCTGAGCTGTGAGCCTTTCTAGAATTCCGCTCCACAGGCATACATCCGCTGTGTACGTGGTTCTCAGTACACGTCAGATGTCTCCAATTCTCGGGTCTTTCGTGTCCATAAAACACGCCTAGCCCCACCTGAGCTGGAAATCTAGCCTTTCACCAGGCCTCTGAACATGTGCTTGTCCCGTGGGTGTTTCTGGGAGGCTGCCTGGCTTTTGGCTCTCTTTTGTCTGTATTTCTTGCCCCCAGCGCTCGCTCCACACTGTGCAGGTCACCTGCCACCTCTTCTCCAAGGTGACGCGGTATGCAATACACAGTTCTTTCTCTTGGTTTCCCAAGCATCTGAGTTCTGCAGGCAAGATATTGGCTACAACAACAGTTAAGAAAATATCAGTATAGGCTTGGGGATAACACTGGATACTTAAGAAAAGAACAAAATGAAACCTGATCTTCAGATAAAAATGACATGGTTTTTTTGGTTTTTGTTTTTTTGATTGGAGTCTCACTCCGTCACCCAGACTGGAGTGCAGTGGCACACTCATGGCCACCCCAGCATCGACCTGCTGGGCTCCGGCGATCCTTCTGCCTCAGCCTTCCAAGTCACTAGAACCACAGGCACACACTGCCACACCCGGCTAATTTTTGATTTATTGTAGAGATGAGGTCTCACCAAGTTGCCCAGGCTGGTCTTGAACCCCTGGGTTCAGGCAATCCACTGGCCTCGGCCTCCCAAAGTGCTGGGATTACAGATTGAGCCACCAAGTCCAGCCAAAATGGCATGGTTAATGCCTGCCTTGAAGGGAGGTTGGGGACAAAGACGAGGTGCCCCCACAGGTGCTTCTATTCAGCTCCCAGCCATGGATGTTGAATGGCCTCTTTCTTTTTATTTCTTTATATTCCTTTATTTGCATGCTGGACTGCAGGCCTTTGCTCACACTGAAGGGGCCTCTCCTGTAAAAAAAAAAAAAAAACTGAAGTGCAGCAGGTCAAGGCTGCGGTGGCCATGAGCGTGCCACTGCACTCCAGCCTGGGCGACAAGAGTGAGACTCCAACCCAAAAAAATAAAATTGAAGTGAAATTAACATAACGTAAAGTTATGTTACGTCAAAGCACACATTTCAGTGACATTTAGTATATCCACAAGTTTGTGGCAACCATCACTTCTATCTGGTTCCAAAACATTTTCTTCACATCAAAGGAGATCAACCTGTATGCCCATTGAGCAGTCCTTCCCTGCTTCCTACTCCCCTAGTCGCCGGCAACCACCAATCTGCTTTCTGTTTCTATGAATTTACTCACCCTGGATGTCTCATATAAATGGAATCATACAATACATAACCTTTAGTGTCTGGCTTCTTTCACTTAGCAAAATGTTTGCTGGGTTCATACACATCGTAGCATGCAGCAACACTTCATTTCTTTTTCCAAAAACTGTGGTAAAATATGCATGACGATGTGTACCATTTTAACCATTTTCAAGTGTACAGTTCTGTGGCATTTAAGTACATTCGCGTTTGTGGACAACCACCACCACCATTCATCTCCACAACCTTTTCATCTTCCCAGACTGAAACTGTGACTCCATTAAAGATGAACTCCTCAGCCGGGCTCAGTGGCTCAGCCTGTAATCCCGCGCCTTGGGAGGCTGAGGTGAGTGGATTGCCTGAGCCCGTGGGTTCGAGACCCGCCTGGGCAACTTGGCAAGACCTCATCTCTACAATAAATCAAAAACTAGCCGGGCATGGTAGCGCGTGCCTGTAGTTCCAGCTACTCGGAAGGCTGAGGCGGAAGGATCGCCGGAGCCCAGCAGGTCGAGGCTGCAGTGGCCGGGAGTGGCCACTGCACTCCAGACTGGGTGACAGAGTGAGACTCCAACTCAACAACAACAACAACAAAAAGATGAACTCCTCATTCCCCATCTCCCTACACTCCCTGGCAACCTCCCCCCGCCCGGACCCACTTTCTGTCTCTCTGACTGTGAATACTCTAGGTACCTCATGTAAATAGAATCCTACAGTATTTGTCCTTTTGTGACCGACTGACTTGACCCCAGCATAATGTCCTCAAGGTTCCTATGTCCAAATGTACTTCCTTTTTATGCTGGGTAATCTTCCATTGTCTATATCTATCATGTTGGTTTATTCACACGTCATTTGAAAGACATTTGAGTTGCTTCTACCTTTTGACTGTTATGAATAGTGCCGCTATGAACATTTACATACAAGTTTTTGAACAATGTTTTCAATTATTTGGGGTAAATGCCTACGAGTAGAACTGCTGGGTCATATCACAATGCTTGTTTAACTTTTGGAGGATCTGCCCAACTGTTTTACATTTTCCATTTCCACCAGCAATGCAGGAGGGCTCCAATTTCTCCACAGCCCCAGCAATACTTGTTATTTTCCTTTTTAAAAATATTATAGTTGCCGGGCTCAGTGGCTCAGCCTGTAATCCTGCGCCTTTGGGAGGCTGAGGTGAGTGGATTGCCTGAGCCCGCGGGCTCAAGACCCACCTGGGCAACTTGGCGAGACCTCATCTCTACAATAAATCAAAAAATCAGCCGGGCATGGTAGCGCATGCCTGTAATTCCGGCTACTCGGAAGGCTGAGGCGGAAGGATAACCGGAGCCCAGCAGGCGAGGCTGTGGCCGGGAGCGGCCACTGCACTCCAGTCTGGGCGACAAAGTGAGACTCCAACTCAAAAAATATATATATTATAGTTACCCTTCTGGATATGATGTGCTACCTCACTGTGGTTTTGCTTTGCATTTCCTTAAGAACTAATGACGTTGAACATCTTTTCACATACTTGTTGATGGTTCATATATCTTCTTTGGAGAAATGTCTACTTGAGTCCTTTACCCATATTTTATTGCTTTTGTCGTTGAGCTGTAAGAGTCCTTCTAGATACTAGACCCAGGATCTCCCTTTAAAGGAGCTCTTGGACTATGGGTACCGTATTGGTCCATTTTCTGTTACTTATATCAGAATACCTGAATCTGAGTAATTTATAAAGAAAAGGGATTTATTTCTTACAGTTATAGAGGCTGAGAAGTCCAAAGTTGAGCAGCTGCATCTGGTAAGAGCCATCCGCTGGTGGCACAGGGCATCATCACATGGTGAGGGGGGTGAACATACTAATGTGATAGCTCTGCACTGCCCAACCTTTACAGACAGGACCACTCAATCCTTTCTACTCCACTATCAAAAAAACATTGGTCAGGCCAGGTGTGGTGGCTCATGCCTGTAATCCCTGCACTTTGGGAGGCTAAGGTGGGAAGATGGCTTCAGCCCAAGAGTTCAAGACCAGCCTAGACAATATAGCAAGATCTCATCTTTATAAAGCATCAAAAAATTAGCCAGGCATGGCAGCACACACCTGTAGTCCCAGTTACTCAGGAGGCTGAGATTTTCAGGAGAATCGCCTGAGCCCAGGAGGTCAAGACCATGGTAAGCCATGATCATGTCACTGTATTCCAGCCTGTGGGACAAAGTAGGACCAAGACTCAAAACAAAACAAAACAAAACAAATTGCTTCTTGCTCTATAGTATAAAGAAGAAACAACAAAATTTTTTTTTTTTTTGAGTTGGAGTCTCACTCTGTTGCCCAGACTGGAGTGCAGTGGCCGCTACCGGCCACCGCAGCCTCGACCTGCTGGGCTCTGGTGATCCTTCCAACTCAGCCTTCCAAGTAGCTGGAACTACAAGCACGCGCTGCCACGCCCGGCTAATTTTTTATTTATTGTAGAGATGAGGTCTCGCCAAGTTGCCCAGGCAGGTCTTGAACCCACGAGCTCAGGCAATCCACTCACCTCAGCCTCCCAAAGCTCGGGATTACAGGCTGAGCCACCAAGTCCGACTGAAACAACAAAAATTTAACAAAGTATTATATATTTCAAAACATAAATGCTCAAGTACGCTTACACTAGAGAAAATCAAGACAATCACATGTATACACCCTTGTATAGGATTCAAAGCAGTCACGTGTGTGCCCCCATATGTGGACTCAACATGAGCCCAACATGTCATACGGGGTTTTCTCATCTTCATAAACTGAGATCACTAATCCTCTCCCAACAAGTTTATAAATGAATGGATTATCTCAATTAATGCAGCTTCAACGATTGTCTGCAAATGAAAAAGAAGCTCACAAATACCTCTTTCCCAACATGATCTTTCAACTACTTTGCCTAGACAACACTGACTAAGGTATCCTGGCAACACCTCAATTCAACCTGTGAAAAGCATTTTTTTCTATAAACTGCCTTTCTTTCCAACTATTCCGGTTTCTGTTCATGGATCCTGGTTACAGGATTTGTCTGTATGACACACTTTCCATTATGCCCGACTGTTTCCCTTAGGAACCAGGTAGTCAAAACATTTATCACACAAACAACACACTTTTCACAATGAAAGGGAGTCCTGTTCAGAATTAAGCCTAGACAAAAGGCATAAACTGAAATGTCTGATCACCCTACTTATGAAGAACACTCATAATACAGAGGGAGATAAATTCTCAAGTAGAAGCAAGGAAGCCCGAGTTCCATTCCTAGCTGTGCTGCTCAATCGCTTCCTGACTTTAAACAACTTTCTGGGCTTTAGTGCTTTCATATACAAACTGAGAAAACTAGAACTGGTGTCTAAGGCCCCTTGCAGCCTCTACTGGATATGTGTCTTTGCCACACATGAAAGGTAAGTCAAGGGAGATGCTCAGACCAGCAAAGAGGAGGGAGGGAAGGAAGACAGGCCAAGAAACAGGAAAGAGCTTGAGGCAACCCAAACACTCAGGTTAGGAAGTTGTGTGCCACTTCCAGTATTCATGTACCCTTTTTCATGGCCTTTTTGTTGTTGTTGTTGTTTTGTTCTGTTTTTATTGTTTTTTCTTTTTTGGCTTTATAACACATACATTTTTAGTAGAAAAAATGTATAAATAAAAATAAAGAAACAAGCAAAGGATGAAATTAAAATCAATAAAAATCTCAATCAGCAATGATCACTACTGTAAGTTTAGTATAAATCCTTCCAGACATTTTTCCATGCAAATATGTAAATGTATTTTTTTTTAGTTGAAGTCTCACTCTGTCGACCACTGCAGCCCCAACCTGATAGGCTCAGGCGATCCTTCCACCTCAGCCTTCCAAGTATCTGGAACTACATGCACGCACTACCACGTTCAGCTAATTTTTTAAAAAATTTACTGTAGAGAAGGTCTCACCAAGTTGCTCAGGTTGGTCTGGAACCCCGGATTTCAGGCAATCTTCTCGACTCAGCCTCCCAAAGTGATGGAATTACAGGCTTTAGTCACCGCATCCAGCGTAAATGTATTTTTAATATGATAATACTGTTACATGGCAAATTTACACATAAGTATATTCCCTATATTCGTATTGATAGGTATATAGCCTCTTCATCTTTTTTTTTTTTTTTTGAGTTGGAGTCTCACTCTGTCACCCAGGCTGGAGGGCAGTGGCACGCTCCCAGCCACCGCAGCCTCGACCTGCTGGGCTCCGGCGATCCTTCTGCCTCAGTCTTCCAAGTCGCTGAAACTACAGGCACGCGCTACCACGCCCAGCTGATTTTTTGATTTATTGTAGAGATGAGGTCTTGCCAAGTTGCCCAGACGGGTCTCGAACCCACAGGCTCAGGCAATTCATTCACCTCGGCCTTCCAAAGCGTGGGACTACAGGCTGAGCCACCGAGTTCGGCCTATTTTTTTATTCTTTATTTTTTGAGTTGAGGACTCTATACATTATATAGCATAGGCTGGAGTGCAGTGGTACACTCACGGCCACCACAGCCTAAGTGAGCCTTCCGCCTTAGCCTTCCAAGTACCTGAAACCAAAGGGGAACAGCACTATGCCCAGCTAATTTTTTATTAGTACTATTATTATTATTGGCTTATTGTAGAGACCAGATCTCACCAAGTTGCCCAGGCTGGACTCGAACCCCTGGGCTCAGGCAATCCTCTCGCCTCCCTCATCCAAAGTGCTGGGATTACAAGTGTGAGTCACCACGCTCGGCCTTCTTTATCACTTTTAACAGCAGCTGAACACTCCACCTCATGGACATACCAAAGTCATTTCACCAAAGCTCCTTTTAAATTCCAGACAAGCTGTGGGGGTTTTTTTTGTTTGTTTTTTTTGAGTTGGAGTCTCACTCTTGTTGCCCAGCTGGTGTGCGTGGCACACTCACAGCCACTGCAGCCTCGACCTGCTGGGCTTAGGCGATTCTGCCTCTGTTTCCCAAAGTGCTGGGGTTACAGGCTGTGCCACCACACCTGGCCCCAGAGAAGCTTCTGTAATTACACATGATTCATACACACATATCTTACAAATATACCTCTGCTGTTTTGTCCTAATAGTGCCTTAGAATAAATTTCCTGAAGTGGGATTGCCAAGTCAAAAGTGTGTGTGTGTCTGTGTGTGTGTGTGTGTGTGTGTGTGTGTGTGTGTGTGTGTGTGTGTCTGACCTGCATAAGTTTTCCACCTAAGGAGCATACTATAAAAGAATGATCATTTAAGAATAGAATCTCTCTAAAGCAGTATTCAAGATTATTATTTTTTTTTTTTTTTGAGTTGGAATTTCACTCTGTCGCCCAGACTGGAGTGCAGTGGCTGCTCCCGGCCACCGCAGCCTTGACCTGCTGGGCTCCGGCGATCCTTCTGCCTCAGCCTTCCAAGTAGCTGGAACTACAGGCGTGTGCTACCACACCCGGCTAATTTTTGATTTGTTGTAGAGATGAGGCCTCGTCAAGTTGCCCAGGCGGGTCTCGAACCCGCGGGCTCAGGCAATCCACTCACCTCAGCCTCCCAAAGTACTGGGATTACAGGCTGAGCCACCGAGCACAGCCCAGTATTCAAGATTATAATGCTAAAAAATAATCTCCACATCTCACTATGCGTCATCTTATGACTTTTTTTATGACCCATGATACTCACGTGTGTCCGAGGCTGGCTAATGATTTAAAGCATAAAGTCACTATTTTTCTTCAGGGAACAATTTACCATGTTGCAGATCTTAAAAGGAGGTTTTGTACTTTCACTATATCACATTGTGAAAACATGCTGTTCTATATTACTTGCAAAATAAAAAATACTTTCATTTAAGTACTTCTTAGCTCTGGATAACAAACCTACTTACTGGGGAGACACAGCCAAATCCAAATATAGTTTGAACGAGATCAAATTGTCATCCATAACATCCTTTATTACCTGAGCTACCGGGTAAGCTCATGGAGCTGGGTCCCAGCAAATCTACTGAGTTGAGTCCCAGGGTGTTGGCACCTGACCCACCCTCAGCATTGCCCAACCCTTGCAGAGGAAGGAAACTCCTCCTTCCTGATGCTACAATCAATCCAGGTCACCAATTTCAGAATTTGGAGGTCATACACAGATTACAAAAGGTCATCCTCAAATAAACTGCTTATAAATTTCCTGAAGTTTCTGAGGAAGTAAAACTTTCTGACTTGTATCAGAAAGTTTTAAGATACATAAAATATATACTCTCGGTGACTTCCAAGAAGAGCAGTGCTCTATTCACATAGCATTTCAGTCGGACCCGAAATGTGATATGGAAGCATCTTTTCAACCACGGTGGGTCACTCCTTACAAAGAATCTCATTATATACTTTAAAAAAAAGAAATGGCAGCCCGGCATAGTGGCTCACACCTGTAACCCTAGTGGGAGGCAGAGACGGGAAGACTGCTTGAACCCAAGGGTTCAAGAACAACTTGGTAACATAGTGAGACCTCATCTCTACAAAAAATATTTTAAAAATTAGCTGGGCATGGTGGTGCATGCCTGTAGTCCCAGCTACTCAGGAGGCTGAGGCAGAAGGATCACCTGAGCCCAGGAGGTCCAGGCTATGATGAGCTGTGATTATGCCATTGCATTCCAGACTGGTGACAGAGACTCTTACTCAAAAATAAAAAAGAGCCTACATTTTTTATGTTGACACTTTTATTGTATTCATGTTAACATTATTTTATGTATTTTAATTTGATTTCTAAGTTAACCATAGCAAAATCAACTCTTTTGTATACAATTCTGTACTTTTTTTTTTTTTACCCACAAGTTTTATTGATGAATCAAAGATACAATTTCTATTTTCTTCTTTTGAGTTGAAGTCTCACTCCTTCGCCCAGGCTGGAGTGCAGTGTCACACACGTTCACAGCCACCCCAGCGTCGGCCTTCTGGGCTCCAGTGAGTCTTCTGCCTCAGCCTTTCAAGTAGCCCAGAACTACAGACGCACACTACCACACCCACCTATTTTTTA
Source organism: Carlito syrichta (assembly GCF_000164805.1). NCBI lineage: Eukaryota > Metazoa > Chordata > Mammalia > Primates > Tarsiidae > Carlito > Carlito syrichta. Next base: position 335,672 of record NW_007245909.1, read on the forward strand.
TTTTATTGTAGAGATGAGGTCTCGCCAAGTTGCCCAGGCAGGTCTCGAACCCGCGGGCTCAGGCAATCCACTCACCTCAGTCTCGCAAAGTGCTGGGATTACAGGCTGAGCCACCGAGCCAAGCTGCAGTGGTATTTTTGAACAATTCCCTTCCTAAGGAATTATTCACACATCTTAGATAGTCATCCAAAACAAGGAAATAAGCAAGCAAGCAAGAGTCAGAGACAGTCACCAAGGGTAGATACATGGATGAATAGACTCATACAGACATACATTAGGATGGCAACAGCCTGATTTTTTGAAGTCTAAACTAAGCTGACTTTGGCAGAGAAGTTGCTGTGGCTTGCTCAAAGACCTGTAATGCCACCAGGGCCAGACCCCTTGTTTCTTTCTTTTTTTTTTATCAATATTTTTTATTATGATTTCGTGGGGTACAGTTAAGGGTTAGGTGTACAATTATGTTTCATTCAGGCACCCTAGACCCCTTGTTTCTAAGGGATTAGCAGTGGACTACACAAGAAGCTCAGAAGCAAATATAACCAGGCAGCTAATGACACAATACAGTCAATGCTTTGGACTTAACATAAACTGACTACGGCTTCCAGCATGAACATTTGCCAAGTGTAAATTCATAAATTTTGTGCAAAACTTCAAGACACTGAAGACAATCTTTCAATATGTTGGACTGGAATAAATTCGGCACTTCGGTTACGCTGATCTTTCTATTTGGAAAGATGAAGTGAAAAAACACTCCAGCACATAACACTGAGGCATAAACCACGCTGTAGAGGTGTGACTGCAAGAGGTTTTATAGGGTGCCCAGCTTCCTTTTTCAAAAAGCCATGAGAAAGTTCCCAAGCACATGGTCAGAGCAGAAATTCTGGTGGTGCCAGTGTCCTAAAATGAACCAAACCTGCAAAAACGGTTTACTTTCTGAATAGCCAACACTGTCCTAACAAGAGGAGCCATGTGGGGACATAAACTGAGAATCAGAGGCCAGAAGTAGAACGACCTGGGCAAGCCACCAAGAAGACTTGGCTCTCCACCTCTCACCAGGGCCGTTTTGTAAGAAGGACGTCACCTGGCTGCCTCTGATGTCAGAGCGGAGTGCTGGAGACCAAGAGATGGTCTCATTCCTCTAAGAAAAGAAGTGTTGGTTACCAAAAAGCTCCTGAAGAGGCAACATCCCAGGGACTCATTTAATGATAAAGGTAGGTACAAACGGCCAGACCACCAAACTATCCTCCCAAGTCAGAAGTACATAGAAAAGGCAAGGCATGCGGCCCTAAGCAGAACAGAGGAGAATTTGAGGCTCAGTAAAAAGGAGGCAGAGCCGGGCTCGGTGGCTCAGCCTGTCATCCCGCGCCTTTGGGAGGCTGAGGTGAGTG
>NW_007245909.1:337079-337700 GCF_000164805.1 Carlito syrichta
GCGCTGCCACGCCCGGCTAATTTTTGATTTATTGTAGAGATGAGGTCTCGCCAAGTTACCCAGGCAGGTCTTGAACCTGCGGGCTCAGGCAATCCACTCACCTCAGGCTCCCAAAGTGCGGGATTACAGGCTGAGCCACCGAGCCCAGCTCAAAGATACAATTTCAATGGAACAATAAGGCGCAACCATAGATTAAAACAGTTTGCTATGCAGTCAAAATGGGGAAAAGCCATAATCTTAGGAACTTTAAATATGCAAATCAAAGCGCCTCTGAAGTACCTCTCTAAACAAATCAGTATCGGACAATTCTTCCCTTTTATACAATTCCTATATTACATCACTTGATCATAAAATCAGACTGATACTTCATAAAGAATTCCTCATTCATTTATAGTTGAGTCACCCAGCCTGGCCACATCCCTGTTCTCTATTATTCCCAATCCCTTTCAGTGGTTTTTGTTTTGTTTTGTTTTGTTTGTTTGTTTTTTGAGTTGGAGTCTCACTCTGTCGCCCAAACTGGAGTCCAGTGGCCGTTCTCGGCTACTGCAGCCTCGACCTGCTGGACTCCGGCGATCCTTCCGCCTCAGCCTTCCAAGTAGCTGGAACTACAGGCATGTGCTC
>NW_007245909.1:337887-340006 GCF_000164805.1 Carlito syrichta
AAAAAAAAGAGGGTGAAACAGCAAGCCCGAGCCTCGCTGGAGAGAAGGCGGCACAGTCGCAGTCGACATTCAGTGAAAGAGCTTTGCTGGCTTGTTCTTGGCATGATCCCCCCTCTCGCTTTCTCAGACTGGATGGACGTGTGGCATTCAGCAGCAGAATAGAGGAGGATGATATTCATAAGCGGAGAACTGGTGAATGGATCCCAAACAGAAATAGACTGGGTGTACCATTCTGTAATGCCTCATTTATCCACCAGAGGCAGGTTTGTGTCGACGGAACATATTTGGGGTTGTCATGCAACAACAGAAGTGCTTTGGGAAAAGGGGAGTCATGGGGTGGAGGTGGGGCTGGTGGATAGGAGGACTGTCAGCTTCCAGTTCTTAAATACTAGACCAGAAAGGAACAGTTTGGTCTCCGTCCTTTAGTGAAGAAACTGGATGCTCATTTTCTGGCCTATGTCCGTCCACCTTCTCCAAAACCTGAACGCATTCTGTGACAGACATGGCACCATCCCCATCCTGATCAGCCTCCCGAATGGTCCTGTCCGCGATGCTTCCCAGTTGCTCATGTGAGATGCTCACTCCAACCATCATGCGAAGTACCTGTAACGGCTCATCACGGGAGATCTTGTCATCCTCTTTATCCAAATCATTTAGTCAAAAACCAGAGTGCAGTTTGTTGCTTCGGCTGTGGAGTGGTTCTGGTCCATTGGCATCTTTGCTCATTTCATCATCCTCTATGGGTCAAAACGAGCCAAAGTTCTCATGAATCCATGGAAATTTACCTGGTCCTCTCCCTCTGGAGAGAAGGCTTGATGACCTGGTCCCCCAGTGGGTTGATGGCAAGTTCTGGAGTCCTCTGGAAATCTTCACTGTCGGGAGTGGATATGATATAGAGAACACGTAAACACTGTTGCTATAACAGGCCTCGAGTCAAGGCCCCAAGCGAAGGCAAGGTCTCAATGGCCTCAAGCTCTCAGACAAGGTCTCACTTGGAAACTCTACATCCTAACCAAAAACAGACTGCAAGGGATACAGCCTACTGTACAAAGCGGTGTCTCAGATACCCACACACCCAGATACACATAATACAGATAAAACCTTAACTACAACAAGACAACCACAGAACAACTCACCTTTAGATAGCGACAACTAGAACTCCCTCACAGACCGTGAATCCCTTCCAACTTCCCTTATACTTGATTATAAAATAAACACAGTAAACTAGTTCGGGGCCACTCTCCTCCATCAGAGGAAAGTGTCCCACCTGGCCCCAACTTTTCTTTATGTCTTTATGTCTACGTCTTTCTTAATCTCTCACCACTCTTTCTCTCTCAAGACCCTCAAGACAACCACTTGGACAACACTTCATGGCTGAGAGTCCCATTCTCTCCTTTGTCCAGGCTGGTGAACCGGCTGTAGAGGTGAGTGATTTGACCATAGGAAACTATCATCAGTTTGGTGTTTCAGGCTGTTCTGCTGGGTAGGTGACTTCCACCAAATTAAAGATTGGAAGTCAAACACATTAAAAAATATGGTTTTGGAGCTCGGTCAGGGCTAGGCTTGGCGCCGCCTGGGTTCTCGTGGCCCAGCCAGTTGCGCGCGGGTTTCGGCTCTCCCGGGGGCTTAAACCTGCCCCCGACTTGCCGAGCAGCCACCTGACCCCTGGTATTTTGATATGACAGTGGAGTTGATCAGTGCACACCACACCAGTCACAGCAGAGGCCCAGGTGCTGCCAGAGAGCCACAGTTCCTCAAGGTCTCATCTAAGTTTATACTTATGGGACCAAGACTGCAAACTGCTGAATAGACAGACTGTAAAGCAGAGGGAAAAGTGAACAAAACCAGAAGACCCTCATAAGGAAGAACAGGTCATTGCAGAAGAGAAATAAAAGCAACCCCACCTTCCCTCAAAAACAGAATTGAAGAGGGGGAGGGAAAGGGGTAAAGGGAGAACAATCTACAGAAATGAAGAAAAACCAAAAGAAGAGTATGGGTCTCTCCCAGACGCCTGGGAGAGCAGACACTGAGAAAATTGACTTTGGATACAAACAATGAAAAGTCCCCAGAATGACGGTCTCAAATGCCAATGTAGATATCAAACATAATGGAGAGACTA